>NW_019255494.1:0-756 GCF_002742605.1 Olea europaea var. sylvestris | reverse complement strand
ATTTTTAATTCCGATCAATCAGTCAAATTTTAGCCGATTCCGACACCGTCGCGAAAAATGACGAAATTGCCCACGGCGCGATTTTTTTTCCGATCACTTAGTCAAATTTTAGCCGATTCCGACACCGTCGCGAAAATGATGAAATTGCCCACGGAGCGATTTTTGTCTCAGATCAATCAGTCAAATTCTAGCCGATTCCGACACTGTCGCAAAAAATGACGAAATTGCACACGGCGCAATTTTTGTCTCAGATCAATCAGTCAAATTTTAGCCGATTCCGACACCGTCGCGAAAAATGACGAAATTGCCCCCGGCGCGATTTTTGTTTCCGATCAATCAGTCAAATTTTAGCCGATTCCGACACCGTCGCGAAAAATGACGAAATTGCCCCCGGCGCGATTTTTGTTTCCGATCAATCAGTCAAACTTTCGCCGATTCCGACACCGTTGCGAAAAATGACGAAATTGCCCACGACGCGATTTTTAATTCCGAACAATCATCCAAATTTTAGCCGATTCCGACACCGTCGCGAAAAATGACGAAATTGCCCCCTGGCGCGATTTTTGTTTCCGATCAATCAGTCAAATTTTAGCCGATTCCGACACCGTCGCGAAAAATGACGAAATTGCCCCCTGCGGGATTTTTGTTTCCGATCAATCAATCAAATTTTATGCGATTCCGACACCGTCGCGAAAAATGACGAAATTGCCCACGGCGCAATTTTTGTTTCCGATCAATCAGTCAAATTTTAGCCGA
>NW_019255493.1:873-1157 GCF_002742605.1 Olea europaea var. sylvestris | reverse complement strand
CTTTTGCAGACAGTGTCCGTTTTTGGGACCATAAGTACTTTTCGGAAATGTAGCCACCGTTTTGGGTTTAGCTCACGATTTCGTAATGATGTATTAGGGTTTTCGTCCTTTTTTTGAAGAACGACCAATCGCATATTTTGAACGCTTGGAGTGTCGACCTTCGAAGAAATTAGCGTAACTTTTGCAAACGGTGTCCGTTTTGGGCCCATAAGTACTTTTCGGAAATGTGGCGACCCTTTTAGATTGAACTCACAACTTCGTCGTTACGTATGAGGGATTTTGAC
>NW_019255493.1:0-559 GCF_002742605.1 Olea europaea var. sylvestris | reverse complement strand
AAATGTAGCGACCCTTTTGGATTGAACTCACAACTTCGTCGTGACGTATGAGGGATTTTGACCATTTTTTGAGGAACGTATACCTGCATATTCGGACTGACGACGTTCAAAGAACTGAGCATAACTTTTGCAGACAGTGTCCGTTTTTGGGACCATAAGTACTTTTCGGAAATGTAGCGACCGTTTTGGGTTTAGCTCACGATTTCGTAATGACGTATTAGGGTTCTCATCCCTTTTTTGAAGAACGACCACTCGCATATTGGGAATGCTTGGAGTGTCGTCCTTCGAGGAAATTTGGGCAACTTTTGGAAACGGTGTCCGTTTTGGGCCCATAAGTACTTTTCGGAAATGTAGCGACCCTTTTGGATTGAACTCACAACTTCGTCGTGACGTATGAGGGATTTTGACCATTTTTTGAGGAACGTATACCTGCATATTCGGACTAACGACGTTCAAAGAACTGAGCATAACTTTTACAGACATTGTCCGTTTTTGGGACCATAAGTACTTTTCGGAAATGTAGCGACCGTTTTGGGTTTAGCTCACGATTTCGTAATGA
>NW_019255492.1:0-1157 GCF_002742605.1 Olea europaea var. sylvestris | reverse complement strand
GGAAGGTTTGGATAGTCGGCGTACGAAGAATTGAGCATAATTTTTGCACACGGTGTCCGTTTTGGGCCCATAAGTAATTTTTGAAAATGTAGCGACCGTTTTGGATTGAACTCACTGCTTCGTTGTGATGTATGAGGGGTTTCGGCCATTTTTCGAAAGAATGAGCACTTTTAAATTTGGAAGGCTTGGATGGTCGACGTAAGAAGAATTGAGCGTAACTTTTGCACACGGTGTCCGTTTTGGGCCCATAAGTACTTTTTGGAAATGTAGCGACACTTTCGGATTGAACTCACCACTTCGTCGTGACCTATGAGGGATTTCGGCCATTTTTTGAAAGAATGAGGAAATTTATGTTTGGAAGGCTTGGACAGTCGACGTACGAAGAATTGAGCGT
This sequence comes from Olea europaea var. sylvestris, assembly GCF_002742605.1. NCBI lineage: Eukaryota > Viridiplantae > Streptophyta > Magnoliopsida > Lamiales > Oleaceae > Olea > Olea europaea. The sequence continues at coordinate 763 of NW_019255492.1, read as the reverse complement.
AACTTTTGCGCACGGTGTCCGTTTTGGGCCCATAAGTAGTTTTCGGAAACGTAGCGACCCTTTCGGATTGAACTCACAACTTCGTCGTGACCTATGAGGGATTTCGGCCATTTTTCGAAAGAATGAGCAATTTTATGTTTGGAAGGTTTGGATAGTCGGCGTACGAAGAATTGAGCGTAATTTTTGCACACGGTGTCCGTTTTGGGCCCATAAGTACTTTCTGGAAATGTAGCGACTATTTTGGATTGAACTCACCGCTTCGTCGTGGCGTATGAGGGATTTCAGCCATTTTTTGAAAGAATGAGCAATTTTATGATTGGAAGGCTTGGATAGTCGACGTACGAAGAATTGAGCGTAACTTTTGCGCACGGTGTCCGTTTTGGGCCCATGAGTACTTTTTGGAAATGTAGCGACCCTTTTGGTTTGAACTCACCGCTTCGTCGTGGCGTATGAGGGATTTCAGCCATTTTTTGAAAGAATGAGCAATTTTATGATTGGAAGGCTTGGATAGTCGACGTACGAAGAATTGAGCGTAACTTTTGCACACGGTGTCCGTTTTGGGCCCATAAGCACTTTCTGGAAATGTAGCGACCGTTTTGGATTGAACTCACCGCTTCGTCGTGATGTATGAGGGATTTCGGCCATTTTTCGAAAGAATGAGAAATTTTATATTTTGAAGACTTGGATAGTCGACGTACGATGAATTGAGCTTAGCTTTTGCACACGGTGTCCGTTTTGGGCCCACAAGTACTTTTTGGAAATG
>NW_019255491.1:0-1157 GCF_002742605.1 Olea europaea var. sylvestris | reverse complement strand
TTCCGATCAATCAGTCAAATTTGTACCCATTCCGACACCATCGCAAAAATTGACGAAATTGTCCCCGGCGCGATTTTTGTTTCTGATCAATCAGACAAATTTGAGCCCATTCCGACACCGTCGAGAAGAATGACGAAATTGCCCCCGACGCGATTTTTGTTTCTGACCAATCAGTCAAATTTGAGCCCATTCCGACACCGTCGCGAAAAATGACGAAGTTGCCCCCGGTGCGATTTTTGTATCCGATCAATCAGTCAAATTTTTGCACATTCCCACACCGTCGCGAAAAAGGACGAAATTGCCCTCGACGCGATTTCCGTTTCCAATCAATCAGTCAAATTTTGGCCCATTCCGACACCGTCGCGAAAAATGACGAAATTGCATCATGCGTTATTTTTGTTTTCGATCAACCTTTCAAATTTTACCCCATTCCAACACCGTCACGAAAAATGACGAAATTGCCCCCGGCGCGATTTATGTTTCCCATCAATCAGTCAAATTTTAGCCTATTCTGACACCGTCGCAAAAAATGACGGAATTTCTCCCTGCGTGATTATTGTTTCCGATCAACCTATCAAATTTTAGCCCATTCCGACACCGTCAAGAAAAATGACGAAATTGCCCCCCGGCGCGATTTTTGTTTCGGATTAATCAGTCATATTTTAGCCGATTTCGATACCGTCGCGAAAAATGACGAAATTGCCCCCGATTCGATTTTTGTTTCCGATTAATCTATCAAATTTTAGCTGATTTCGACACCATCGCGAAAAATGACGTAATTGCCCCCGGCGCGATTTTTGTTTCCGATCAATCTGTCAAATTTTTGCACATCCCAACACCGTCGCAAAAAATGACGAAATTGCCCCCGGCGCGATTTTTGTTTCCGATCAATCTGTCAAATTTGAGCCCATTACGACACCGTCGAGAAAAATGACGAAATTGCCCCAGGCGCGATTTTTGTTTCGGATTAATCAATCAAATTTGAGCCGATTTCGATACCGTCGCGAAAAATGACGAAATTGCCCCTGACGTGATTTTTGTTTCCGATTAATCTATCAAATTTTAGCCGATTCTGACACCATCACGAAAAATGACGAAATTGCCCCCGGGGCGATTTTTGTTTATGATCAATCTGTCAAATTTTTGCCCATTCCAAC
>NW_019255490.1:0-1157 GCF_002742605.1 Olea europaea var. sylvestris | reverse complement strand
ACTAAAGCTCGTTAGACAAATTCAACCCAAAGAGGGGGCATGCTAACGGAACCATGAATCCCCAAAGACAAAGAACAGCCACAGCAGCCCAGAGGACTTAGAATTCAAACAAACCTTCACGGCTGTAAGTCGAGTTATCTCATTTCCCATTCTATCTACTAGCACTGGAAGGCAAGCAGGTAAATCCCCACTAAGTTGATCGCCAAATGAAGAAACAACAAGCCCCATGCAAGAAATGGCACATTCTTTAACCTCCTACAAAGGAAAACAATTAGCCAAATATGACGCCCAGAAAATAAATTCCACTGCAAATTAGGCACTAACCTGATCTTGATCTTGATTTGTCAAGCGTGCCATTATGGCATTATATATTGGTTGGACATACAATTTGAAATCAAAACCATAATCCTGAACGACAAAAACCAATTAACGTTTGGGAAGGAAACAGAAAACGTCAAAGAATCCATACGAAATGAAGAGGTTAAAAGCAATTGACCTCAATATTTGGTCGCAGAACGCGCACTAGTTCTCCACATACTCTCAATGCCTCTGCTGTAACTTTGTAATAGCGTTCACCAACAGCAGATATAACGGGAGCAGAAATGGCCTAAGAACACACCATTGTTAGAGAACCAACCCTCTTGCACAGCTTGCTAACTTATAGAAATGATAATTCACTAATATTACCTATCCAATAATGAAAGTAACCACACAATATAATACATTTCCTAGAAAACACAAAAGCCGAAGAATGCTTCTAACACTAGCAACAATGTTAGGGTTGCATGTCCAAATCATTACGCTCGGAATTCATATTTAAATACATACTTTGAAGTTTAAGCTTTTAAAAAAAAAAAAACCCTCAGATTAACAAGTCCCCAGAATAGCTATAATCATCATTCTAAGCACTCCAAGAAAACTTCATAACAGGATCTTGAATTGTACCAGATGAGCGGTAGCTTGGTTCATGCGAATACAGGGTATGGAGTAGGAGAAATCAAAAATTTAAGTAGGTGCTTGGGAAGGCTTTTTTGGAAGCTCTAAAGCACTTTTAGAAGACCAAAAGTAATTCGATATTCTTTCATTTGTGAAGGCGTGATATTATATTTTAGAAATGAAATTGAAGATAATATGAGAACTATAGTATTTCATAATCT
>NW_019255489.1:0-1157 GCF_002742605.1 Olea europaea var. sylvestris | reverse complement strand
TTCGTTCAGATTCTGGACGACTTGCAAACTTGGGCGATGGCGTTACCGCATTCTTGGGCCCCTTATTTGGGCCTTCACCTTGACTCGTTCGATTGGACTTCGTTTTTTGGGCTATCCGATTTGGGGATCCTCCAATTGGGCTTTACTCCTTAGGCTGAATTTTTATGTGTCAACAGGAACTTTACTAAATTTATCTTCATGACAATTTTGGTGTATTGGATTGGACAATCCAAAGAACGATGTTAAATTCTTAATATGATTTTGTTTAGAGGGCATCTATTTTGTTAAAAAAATGAATTTTAAAATAGTGGATTGATAGAGAATGTATGAATGAAAAATAATTTTTTATGTATTTACGTGTAATATTATTTTAATGAAGAATGCGTGGTAAAAAAGAAGAGGGTGAAAAATGCATTTTGATAAAAATGAGAATCAAACAGAGCCTAATATTCTTATGTAGTTCCGTGTTACATAATAAGCGTGTCATGATTAATGGGTCTCATAAGCATTTGATTGGGAGAGATTTTTCTAAGTAAAAAATGAAAAGTTTGAAAAATATGCGGTTGAAAATAATTTTAAGAAAAGAATATTTTTTCCAACGAGGTATAAATAGATATCATGTCCAAACAAGGTCAAAAAGTGTAATATAGATGCAAACAGTTAAATGGGATGTACTAAAACTAAAATGAAAATTAACCATATAAATTCTACAGGCCATTGATGTCATAGGACAGGACTTGCCCAGCTTCTGTTCGACTCATAAATCATTATCCTACATGAAATTCTATGGAGGACTTAATTAAAAAGAGTTGGTAGTTTGAGGACTAGTATGAAATTTAAGAAAATAAAATATCTTTGTCGTATAGAAAAGTATAAAATGAAAAAACAAAATTAAAATCGACAATTTATTGGGCCGAGTATGAATACGACTGAAAAATTTACAAATGGGCCAATGTCGGATTGGATGCTAAAACCAGTTGCATATAGACCTCAAAAGTCATTGAAGTAAATACCAATTGTCTATTCACATAAAATCTCCTCCATTTGGGGATTCAATTTTCTACGCACCTCGAATCTGACGTACGTACAAGTCTACCCTCGCCCGCCCCCCTCCTCCTTTTTTTTTTTTTTTTTTTTTTTTTTTTTTTTTTTTTTTT
>NW_019255488.1:0-1157 GCF_002742605.1 Olea europaea var. sylvestris | reverse complement strand
ACAATCATTACCATTGGACCTCGGCTTCCTCTTCACCATTCAGCAATCAAGCCTCGCAGGTTCGGTTCCTCAACCACCTCGGCTCATCTTCTGAGATCAGACACCTCGCCTACTAGATCGCTCACCCGCAGCAACACTTCTCAAACTCCAACCATGATATAAATATCTATACTTGGACTTGGGGGACTATTGTTGCATGTTGTCACACTTGTCCTACCCACCTGGGCCAATGGCCCATTCATCCTGATCCACATGGTACACATTGTCGAGGTGCTCATCCTGATCCACGTGGCATTCCTGTCGAGGTGGCACACATTGCCGAGGTGGGGTATATTCGAAGTGCTTCAAGCCGAGGTCCATCCTCCGAGGCTCCTCGATCCGATGTACGCGAGTCTGCCGAAGTCCAACTACCTAGGCCCATGACCCGAAGCATGGAACCTGTTGAATGTAGCTGAGGTCTTCAAGTGCAAGTATTTGTCAAATGGTCGAAGCCCCGAAACTGATGCACGAGCCTCTTAACCACAAGGAGCTTCCTCCACAATCACTTCTCCCAAGAGATCGCCTGCTCAGAGATCTTATTCGAATGATTGATGGAATGTTTGTTACAAGCATAAAGGTCAAGTCTTGTCACTAGTATAGAGGACCTGCGCAAGCAATAAATGCGCCGTAAGCTAGCAAGTCAAGCCCCATACCTAAGAAAAGACGTTTGAACTAAAGAGATGAGGCCACGTGCCACTTCATCCAAGGGCTCCTATTTCACATGTATCACTATAAATACTTTCATTGTGTAATCTCAAAGGCTAATGCAAGAATCAATACTAAAGACTACATTTACTCAACTCTCTCTCATTTATTTGCAATACACAAGTCGAGTTTATACACTTTCACATATACATTTATGAGCACCGGTTGGTAATTATTGTACAATCGGATTACGAACAACCCGTCGGATTCCGAACGTCACCGTTCCGCGTCGTTGGGCTACTCCCACGCCCCTTTGAACCCCTCGTTTTAGACTGTCCACGTTTCTTAGCGTGTTGGACATTCGTCCACGCAAGCGCGGGTGGAACCGGTATCTGTTGGCGCACTTTTTGGGGTCAACACAAAGTATTTTTATTGTAAGAATGTATGGTTGAAAAATAATTCGATAAAAACTG
>NW_019255487.1:0-1157 GCF_002742605.1 Olea europaea var. sylvestris | reverse complement strand
ACATTTTATGGATACTTAGATGACACTTTTTAGAAATGCTTTTAGTGTTTATTTTGTCTACTTCCATATACAATTCATGTTAAGTAGAATTTAGAAGTGTTGGATTGAATATATATGAAGTTTAATTTATGTTGGGTTAAAATTTCAGATTATGTCCTCCAATTTGAAAATGGGGGAACTTCAGCTACAGTGCATTTTTCAAGTAAAATCAGTGGGGTTTGAAAGATCTATGAGTGTTATAATAGTGGCCTTTGGAATTTCTCTAAAATATTATCCAAAAATAAAGTTATGCCTGTTTTAGTAAACTGCGTCGGGTTGAATCCGAGTTTTTTGTCCAGCAAATTCGAGCAATATTTTCATGCTTCAAACGTTATTGTCGAGACTCGAAATTTTTAAATGTGGTGAATATATGAATTCTTTAACCCCTGTAAAAATTTCATAATTTTTAATAGATTTTTGCTAGGCCAAATCAATTTTTCTTTCGCTGTTGTTAAATTCGTAATTGTCGAATTGCCTCCAAATCTTTTCCAAAATCTAATTTTGCTATATTTACCTAAGTTTATATGAATAACTACCTTCCATTATATTTTTAAATGTTTCAAAAATAAAAATAAAAAATTCAAATTTGTAAAATACTTTGGCTAACATCAAAGGTGTCGAACCAAAGAAAGAAATGATTATTATTTTTAACGCTTCGGGTTCCGAGAATTCGGGGCATTACAACTTGGTAGTGGTTGGCATAGTAGCAAGTGTTCGGCAATCTGAAATGCTTTCAACTTCTAGTAAAAATTTCCATTTATGTGAACATTTTATGGATACTTGGATGACACTTTTTAGAAATATTTTTAATGTTTATTTTGTCTAGTTTCATAGACAATGCATGTTAACTAGAATTTAGAACTTGAAGAAGTTCATGAATCCACAGATATTGTTGACCAATTAGATGAACCTGAGTCTAATTCTACACTTGCTGAGGGACAGACTCTTCATCAAGATGTAGAGACTTCTGAGGACTCTCCAATTCAGCGTAAATCAAGTGGGATAATTCGACCTCCCAGAGTGTACGAATTCACAATTACTAATCAAGTTTTATTAGTTGAGGATGATGAACCTACAAATTACATAGAAGAGACGTCAAGTGTTGACTTGAAGAGATG
>NW_019255486.1:0-1157 GCF_002742605.1 Olea europaea var. sylvestris | reverse complement strand
GAGAAAAAAACTCTCCGCACAGTGCATAGAGAGTTGAATCATGTGCGGAGTAAAAAAAATGCGGAGAGAAAAAGACATCTCCGCATAGTACGGAGAAAGTTGAATCATGTGTGGGGAGTTGACAAACTCTTCGCACAGTGCGGAGTAAAAAAAAACTCTTCGCACAGTGCGGAGAGATGACAAAACAGCTCTCCGCACAGTATAGAAAGAAAAAACTCTTCGCACTTTGTCAGCTCTCCGCACAGTATAGAGAGAAAAAACTCTCCGTACAGCGCGAAGAGTTATTTTCAAATTCCTTAATTACAAATTAAATTTCAATATTGTAAATTTTTCGTATATAAAATGAAATAGACTCGAAAAACATGGCTTGAAATCAATTATGTTTTCTTTAAATTCCAGTCACAGCTCAATTTCTGAGCATGCAAATCATATTTATGGTATTGGAAAGGAATTTTCTCGTGATTCATACAATGAAATAATATGTGAGTTGTGCAAAGAAGGGGATATTGATAGTACCATGGTATTAAAAAGGTTGAACCCCAACCTTAAGGGTCCCCCACCACCCCTACCTTGGAGTATCGTGAGGGAGGTAAATCGCAGGTTATGCCTTCAAGGGTACAGGGTGGAAGGCTGTTTGTACACTTGCACTTACCCAAGAGCCAAATTCATATTTCAGGATTCGAACCCTTGATGCAGCAGCCTTAAGCAAAGCTGGATTTCTCCACCCTTCCCTTTTACCACTTGAAGATGTGCCCTAGGGGCGATAGTACCATTGTATTGCTTTCACAAATGGAGGCTTTAGGGTACTACCCAAATTCAATTTTTTACACTTACTTGATAACAACTGTTGAACATTAGAAGCGGATACAATTTTCAATGAAATTATACTTTCGGGTTATAGGCCAGGAATTAAAGTGTTCAATACATTACTTAAAAGTTGTTTGAGAAAATGCCTCTTGAAACTTGCAGATAAAGTTTCGAGAGTTTTTATTTTTTTCTTCACACTATGCGAAGAGATAGTTTGCCATTTCTCCGAATTTTGTGGAGTCTTTTTTTCCCTCATGTGCGGAGATATTTTTTTTTTTGTCTCATAGAGTTTATATATATTAAAATTATTGTTATTTTTTTTAATGGTGTTGGCATGATGTGTGGGTGTA
>NW_019255485.1:0-1157 GCF_002742605.1 Olea europaea var. sylvestris | reverse complement strand
GACATTTTGCAACACAGAGAATAAAACATTTGACATTTGAATGTTGCTAAAAATGTCTATCGCAACAAAAATGTAAGTGAATGCTACCATTGGCAAACAAATTTAAGATCACGCAACATCTTTTAAAAGAATGTTGCTAATGTCGCATTTCTACAACGTTCATTGAGTATTGCGGAATGTTTTATTTTTTTGCAACATTTATTAGCCGTTGATAAAAGTTCATTCTATAGCAACGTTCAGTCACTGTTGGAGATACTTTGCTTTATATTTTTTAACAATGTTTACTAAATATTGGGAAAAGTTTGCAAAAAGTTAAAATTTTCGTAACGTTTATTAAACGCTGTAAAAAGAGAAACTTATCGCTGCGTTTAGTAAACGTTGTAGAAAGTTTAGCTTTCACAACGTCGCAAAGTATATTACATGTCTTCTTTTCACAACATTTACTAAACCCTGCAAAAGAAGAAACATTTTATAGGTGGGTTCCAATTTTGGATTAAGAAGGCGAGTTGGGTTGGGTTGGTTCATGGGTTGGCCCATGAAATCTGGTTGCGAACTTTTTAGGCCAACCCAAATGCCCAGTTTTTTTTATATTTTAAAAAAAAATTAGCCTTTAAAAAAAATCTTCAATAATGAAATGAACTCATTGACGGAATATTTCGTTGGTAAACGTTTAGTTGCTAATCCATTGGTAACAGAAAAAGATAAATATATAAAATAAACTAAAATTTTTCGACAGTAAAATTCAATTGGTAATAAGAAAATGATATATTAGAACAATATTAATTTTTTTAGATGAAAACTGGACAATTTCTTAGATAATTCCCAAAGGACAAATATATTAAAAGTTTATAAAATAATTGTTGAATAAAATATACAAAATTTTTAAATAACTTCAAGTTATAAGTTAAATTATTTTATCTAATAAATTTATATGTGCTCACTATATACATACCTATACGTTAAAAGGGGGACTTGGTTTGGATGTTGTTCATTGGAATGCGTGCCTCACCTTTTTTCCAGTTTCTCTCATTAACATTTTTCCCTGTTTTCTATTTGGTTGATTAATTTTCTCTTCTCATGCATAAACCCACTCCCTATTTCTCTTCTAACAAACGAACACTAGAATATTCTTCCTTCTCACGCTAAAATCGGGATGT
>NW_019255484.1:0-36295 GCF_002742605.1 Olea europaea var. sylvestris | reverse complement strand
ACTTTGGGGTTCTTCATTTTTAGCGAATTGCTAGTCTTATTCGATTGGAATCGAGCCAATGAAATGAGGTTTTTGATTTCATGATAACTTCGGGTTTGTTCGTTTTTAGCAAATTGCTAGTCTAATTCAATTAGAATCGAGCCAATGAAAAGTGGCTTTTGATTTCATGATAACTCCGGGTTTGTTCATTTTTCGCGAATTGCTTGTCTAATTCTATTGGGACCGAGTCAATGAAAAGTGGCTTTCGATTTCATGATAACTTCGGGTTTGTTCATTTTTGGTGGAATTGCTAGTCTAATTCGATTGGAATCGAGCCAATGAAATGTAGTTTTTGATTTCATGACAACTTCGGGTTTGTTCATTTTTGGCCAATAGCTGGACTAATTCAATTGGAATCGATCGAATGAAAACTTGGTTTTGATATCATGATAACTTCGGGTTGGTTCGTTTTGGCAGATTGCTAGTCCAATCGATTGGAATCGAGCTAATGAAAAGTGGCTTTTGATTTCAAGATAACTTCGAATTTGTTCATTTTCGGCAAATTGCCTGTGCAACTCTATTCGAATCGAGCCAATGAAAAGTGGTTTTCGATTTTAAGAAAACTTTGGGGTTGTTTATTTTTGGCGAATTGCTAGTCTAATTCGATTGGAATTGAGCCAATGAAATGTGGCTTTTGATTTCATGATAACTTTGGGTTTGTTTGTTTTCGATGAATTGCTAGTCTGATTCGATTGGAATCGAGCCAATGAAATGTGGTTTTTGATTTCATGATAAATTTGGGTTTGTTCGTTTCTGGCGAATTGCTAGTCTAATTAGATTGGAATCGAGCTAATGAAATGTTGTTTTTGACTTCAAGACAACTTCGGGTTTGTTCATTTTTGGCGAATAGCTAGACTAATTCGATTGAAATCGAGCCAATGAAAAGTGGCTTTAGATTTCATGATAACTTCGGGTTTGTTCTTTTTGGAAATTGTTAGTCTAATTCGATTGGAATCGAGCCAATGAAAAGTGGTTTTTTATTTTAAGATAACTTTGGGGTTGTTCATTTTTGGCGAATTGCTAGTCTAATTCGATTGGAATCAATCCAATGAAATGAGGTTTTTGATTACATGATAACTTCGACTTTGGTCAATTTTAGCGAATTTCTAGTCTGATTCGATTGAAATCGAGCCAATGAAATGTGGTTTTTGATTTCATGATAACTTCGAGTTTTATTCGTTTCTGCCGAATTGCTAGTCTAATTCGATTGGAAGAGCCAATGAAAAGTGGTTTTTGATTACATGATAACTTCTGGTTTGTTCATTTTTGGCGAATCGCTAGTCTGATTCGATTGGAATCGAGCCAATACAATATGGTTTTTAATTTCATCATAACTTCGGGTTTGTTCCTTTCTGGCGAATTGCTAGTCTAATTCGATTGGAATCGAGCCAATGAAATGTTATTTTTGATTTCAAGACAACTCCGGGTATGTTCGTTTTTGGCGAATAGCTAGACTAAATTGATTGGAATCGAGCCAATGAAAAGTGGCTTTTGATTTCATGACAACATCGGGTTTGTTCTTTTTGGCGAATTGCTAGTTTAATTCGATTGGAATCGAGACAATGGAATGTGATTTTTCATTTCATGATAACTTCGAGTTTTGTTCGTTTCTGCCGAATTGCTAGTCTAATTCGATTGGAACCGAGCCAATTAAATGTTGATTTTGATTTCACGACAACTTCAAGTTTGTTCATTTTTGGCGAATGGCTGGACTAAATCGACTGGAATCGAGCCAATGAAAAGTGGCTTTTGATTTCATGATAACATTGGGTTTTTTCTTTTTGGCGAATTGCTAGTCTAATTCGATTGGAAACGAGGCAATGGAATGTGATTTTTGATTTCATGATAACTTTGGGTTTGTTCATTTCTGGCGAATTTCTAGTCTAATTCAATTGGAATCGAGCCAATGAAATGTAGTTTTTGATTTCTTGATAACTTCGGGTTTGTTCGTTTTTAGCGAATTGCTAGTCTAACTCGATTGGAATCGAGCCAATGAAAAGTGGCTTTTGATTTCATGATAACATTGGGTTTTTTCTTTTTGGCGAATTGCTAGTCTAATTCGATTGGAATCGAGCCAATGAAAAGTGGCTTTTGATTTCATGATAACATTGGGTTTTTTCTTTTTGGCGAATTGCTAGTCTAATTCGATTGGAATCGAGCCAATGAAAAGTGGCTTTTGATTTCATGATAACATTGGGTTTTTTCTTTTTGGCGAATTGCTAGTCTAATTCGATTGGAATCGAGCCAATGAAAAGTGGCTTTTGATTTCATGATAACATTGGGTTTTTTCTTTTTGGCGAATTGCTAGTCTAATTCGATTGGAATCGAGCCAATGAAAAGTGGCTTTTGATTTCATGATAACATTGGGTTTTTTCTTTTTGGCGAATTGCTAGTCTAATTCGATTGGAATCGAGCCAATGAAAAGTGGCTTTTGATTTCATGATAACTTCGGGTTTGTTCATTTTTGACAAATTGCTAGTCTGATTCGATTGGAATCGAGCTAATGAAGTGTAGTTTTTGATTTCATGACAACTTCGGGTTTGTTCATTTTTGGCCTATAGCAGGACTAATTCGATTGGAAACGATCGAATGAAAACTGGGTTTTGATATCATGATAACTTCGGGTTGGTTCGTTTTGGCAGATTGCTAGGCCAATTCGACTGGAATCGAGCTAATGAAAAGTGGCTTTTGATTTCAAGATAACTTCGAATTTGTTCATTTTTGGCAAATTGCCTGTGCAACTCTATTCGAATTGAGCCAATGAAAAGTGGTTTTCGATTTTAAGATAACTTTGGGGCTGTTTATTTTGGGTGAATTGCTAGTCTAATTCGATTGGAATCGAGCCAATGAAATGTGGTTTTTGATTTCATGATAACTTCGGGTTTGTTTGTTTTCGACGAATTGCTAGTTTGATTTGATTGGAATCGAGCCAATGAAATGTGGTTTTTGATTTCATGATAAATTTGGGTTTGTTCGTTTCTGGCAAATTGCTAGTCTAATTCGATTGGAATCGAGCCAATGAAATGTTGTTTTTAGCTTCAAGAAAACTTCGGGTTTGTTCATTTTTGGCGAATAGCTAGACTAATTCGATTGAAATCGAGGCAATGAAAAGTGGCTTTAGATTTCATGATAACTTCGGGTTTGTTCTTTTTGGAAATTGTTAGTCTAATTCGATTGGAATTGAGCCAATGAAAAGTGGTTTTTTATTTTAAGATAACTTTGGGGTTGTTAATTTTTGGCGAATTGCTAGTCTAATTCGATTGGAATCGATCCAATGAAATGAGGTTTTTGATTTCATGATAACTTTGGCTTTGGTCGATTTTGGCGAATTTCTAGTCTGATTCGATTGAAATCGAGCCAATGAAATGTGGTTTTTGATTTCATGATAACTTCGAGTTTTATTCGTTTCTGTCGAATTGCTAGTCTAATTCGATTGGAAGAGCCAATGAAAAGTGGTTTTTGATTTCATGATAACTTCTGGTTTGTTCGTTTTTGGCGAATCGCTAGTTTGATTCGATTGGAATCGAGCCAATACAATATGGTTTTTAATTTCATGATAACTTCGGGTTTGTTCATTTTTGGCAAATTGCTAGTCTAATTCGATTGGAATCGAGCCAATGAAATGTTGTTTCTGATTTCAAGATAACTTCGGGTTTGTTCGTTTTTGGAGAATAGCTAGACTAATTCGATTCGAATCGAGCCAATGAAAAGTGGCTTTTGATTTCATGACGACATCGGGTTTGTTCTTTTTGGTGAATTGCTAGTCTAATTCGATTGGAATCGAGACAATGGAATGTGATTTTTGATTTCATGATAACTTCGAGTTTTGTTGGTTTCTGCCGAATTGCTAAGTGGCTTTTGATTTCATGATAATATTGGGTTTTTTCTTTTTGGCGAATTGCTAGTCTAATTTGATTGGAATCGAGACAATGGAATGTGATTTTTGATTTCATGATAACTTCGGGTTTGTTCATTTTTGGCAAATTGCTAGTCTGATTCGATTGGAATCGAGCCAATGATTAGTGATTTTTGATTTCATGATAACTTCGGGTTTGTTCATTTTTGGAGAATTGCTAGTCTGATTCGATTGGAATCGAGCTAATGGAAAGTGGCTTTTGATTTCATGATAACTTCGGATTTGTTCATTTTTGGCGAATTGCTAGTGTAATTCGATTGGAATTGAGCCAATGAAAAGTTGTTTTTGATTTTAAGATAACTTTGGGGTTTTCATTTTTGGCGAATTGCTAGTCTAATTCGATTGGAATCGAGCCAATGAAATGTGATTTTTGATTTCATGATAACTTTGGGTTTGTTTGTTTTTGGCGAATTGCAAGTCTAATTTGATTGGAATCGAGCCAATGAAATGTGGTTTTTGATTTCATGATAACTTCGGGTTTGTTCATTTTTGACTAATTTCTAGTCTAATTCGATTGGAATCGAGCCAAAGAAATGTTGTTTTCGATTTCGAGACAATGTCGGGTTCGTTCGTTTTTGGTGAATAGCTAGACTAATTCGATTGGAATCGAGCCAATGAAAAGTGGCTTCTGTTTTTATGATAACTTCGGGTGTGTTCATTTTAGCGAATTGGTAGTCTAATTCGATTGGATTCTAGCCAATGAAAAGTGGTTTTTAATTTTAAGATAACTTTGGGGTTCTTCATTTTTGGCGAACTGCTAGTCTTATTCGATTGGAATCGAGCCAATGAAATGTGGTTTTTGATTTTATGATAACTTCGGGTTTGTTCATTTCTGGCAAATTTCTAGTCTAATTCGATTGGAATCGAGCCAATGAAATGTTGTTTTTGATTTCAAGACAACTTCGTGTTTGTTCGTTTTTGGCGAATAGCTAGACTAATTCGATTATATTCGAGCCAAAGAAATGTGGCATTTGATTTCATGATAGCTTCGGGTTTGTTCTTTTTGGCGAATTGCTATTCTAATTTGATTGGAATCGAGCCAATGGAATGTGATTTTTGATTTCATGCTAACTTCGGGTTTGTTTGCTTTTGGTGAATTGCTTGTCTAATTCGATTGGAATTGAGCCAATGAAATGTGGTTTTTGATTTCTTGAAAGCTTCGAGTTTGTTCGATTTTAACGAATAGCAAGACTAATTCGATTGGAATCGAGCTAATGAAAAGTGGTACTTGATTTCCTGATGACTTCGTATTTTTTCGTTTCCTGGACAATTGCTTGTCTAATTCGATTGGAATCGAGCAAATGAAGTGTGATTTTTGATTTCATGAAAACATTCGGGTTTGTTCATTTTTGGCGAATTCCTAGTCTAATTCGATTGGAATCGAGCCAATGAAATGCAGTTTTTTATTTCAAGATAGCTCGAGTTTGTTCATTTTTTACGAATAGCTAGACTAATTCATTTGGAATCGAGCCAATGAAAAGTGGCTTTTGATTTCATGATAACTTCGGGTTTGTTCAGTTTTGGCGAATTCCTTGTCTAATTCTATTGGGACCGAGCTAATGAAAAGTGGCTTTTGATTCCATGATAACTTCAGGTTTGTTTGTTTTTGTCGAGTTGCAAGTCTAATTCGATTGGAATCGAGCCAATGAAATGTGGTTTTTGATTTCATGACAACTTCGGGTTGGTTCATTTTTGTCGAATAGCTGGACTAATTCGATTGGAATCGAGCGAATGAAAAGTGGGTTTTGATATCATGATAACTTCAGGTTCGTTCATTTTGGCGAATTGCTAGTCCAATTCGATTGGAATCGATCCAATGAAATGTTGTTTTTGATTTCAAGACAACTTCGGGTTTGTTCGCTATTGGCGTATAGCTAGACTAATTCGATTGGAATCAAGCCAATGAAAAGTGGCTTTTGATTTCATGATAACATCGGGTTTTGTTCTTTTTGGCGAATTGCTAGTCTAATTCGATTGGAATCGAGACAATGGAATGTGATTTCTGATTTCATGATAACTTCGAGTTTTGTTCGTTTCTGCCGAATTGCTAATCTAATTCAATTGGAATCGAGCAAATGAAATGTGATTTTTGATTTCATGAAAACATTCGGGTTTGTTCTTTTTAGCGAATTACTAGTCTAATTCGATTGGAATCGAGCCATTGAAAAGTGGTTTTTAATTTTAAGATAACTTTGGGGTTCTTCTTTTTTAGCGAATTGCTAGTCTTATTCGATTGGAATCGAGCCAATGAAATGAGGTTTTTGATTTCATGAAACTTCGGGTTTGTTCGTTTTTGGCGAATTGCTAGTCTGATTCGATTGGAATGGAGCCAATGAAATGTGGTTTTTGATTTCACGATAACTTCAGGTTTGTTCGTTTCTGGCGAATTGCTAGTCTAATTCGATTGGAATCGAGCCAATGAAATGTTGTTTTTGATTTCAAGACAACTTCATGTTTGTTCATTTTTGGCGAATAGCTAGACTAATTCGATAAGATTCGAGCCAGTGAAAAGTGGCATTTGATTTCATGATAGCTTCGGGTTTGTTCTTTTTGGCGAATTGCTAGTCTAATTCGATTGGAATTGAGCCAATGGATTGTGATTTTTGATTTCATGATAACTTCGGGTTTGTTCGCTTTTGGCAAATTGCTTGTCTAATTCGATTGGAATTGAGCCAATGAAATGTGGTTTTTGATTTCTTCATAACTTCCGGTTTGTTCGTATTTGGCAAATAGCTAGACTAATTCGATTGGAATCGAGCGAATGAAAAGTGGTATTTGATTTCCTGATAACTTCATGTTTTTTCTTTTCCTGGCGAATTACTTGTCTAATTTGATTGGAATCGAGCCAAGGAAAAGTGATTTTTGATTTCATGATAACATTCAGGTTTGTTCGTTTTTGGCGAATTGTTAGTCTAATTCGATTGGAATCGAGCCAATGAAATGCAGTATTTGATTTCAAGATAACTTCGAGTTTGTACATTTTTGACGAATAGCCAAACTAATTAGATTGGAATCGAGCCAAAGAAAAGTCGCTTTTGATTTCATGATAACTTCGGGTTTTTTTATTTTTGGCGAATTGCTTGTCTAATTCTATTAGGATCGAGCCAATGAAAAGTGGCTTTTGATTTCATGATAACTTCGGTTTGTTCGTCTTTGGCGAGTTGCAAGTCTAATTCGATTGGAATCGTGCTAAGGAAATGTGGTTTTCGATTTCATGACAACTTCGGGTTTGTTCATTTTTTGCGAATAGCAGGACTAATTCGATTGGAATCGAGCGAATGAAAAGTGGGTTTTGATATCATGATAACTTCAGGTTCGTTCGTTTTGGCGAATTGCTAGTCTAATTCGATTGGAATCGAGCCAATGAAAAGTGGCTTTTGATTTTATGATAACTCCAGATTTGTTCATTTTTGGCGAACTGCTAGTGTAATTCAATTCGAATCTAGCCAGTAAAAAGTGGTTTTTGATTTTAAGATAACTTTGAGGTTGTTGATTTTTGATTCATGATAACTTCGGGTTTGTTCGCTTTTGGCGAATTGTTTGTCTAATTCGATTGGAATCGAGCCAATGACATGTGGTTTTTGATTTCATGATAACTTCGGGTTTGTTTGTTTTCGGCGAATTGCTAGTCTGATTCGATTGGAATCGAGCCAATGAAATGTGGTTTTTGATTTTATGATAACTTTGGATTTGTTCGTTTCTGGCGAATTGCTAGTCTAATTCGATTGGAATTGAGCCAACGAAATGTTGTTTTTGACTTCAAGACAACTTCGGGTTTGTTTTTTTTTTGGGAAAAGCTAGACTTATTCGATGAAAAGCTAGACTTATTCGATTGGAATCGAACCAATGAAAAGAGGCTTTTGATTTCATGATAACTTAGGGTTTGTTCTTTTTAGAAATTGCTTGTCTAATTCGATTGGAATCCAGCCAATGAAAAGTGGTTTTTGATTTTAAGATAACTTTGGGGTTGTTCATTTTTGGTGAATTGCTAGTCCAATTCGATTGGAATCGAGCAAATGAAATGAGGTTTTTGATTTCATGATAACTTCGATTTTGTTCGGTTTTGGCGAATTGCTAGTCTGAATCAGTTGAGTCGAGCCAATGAAATGTGGTTTTTGACTTCATGATAACTTCAAGTTTTGATCGTTTCTGCCGACTTGCTAGTCTAATTCGATTGGAATCAAGCCAATGAAAAGTGGCTTTTGATTTCATGATAACTTCGTGTTTGTTCTTTTGACGAATTGCTTGTCGAATTCGATTGGAATCGAGCCAATGGAAAGTGGTTTTTGATTTCATGATAACTTCTTGTTTGTTCATTTTTGGCGAATTGCTAGTCTGATTCGATTGGAATCGAGCCAATTAAATGTAGTTTTTGATTTCATGATAACTTCGGGTTTGTTTGTTTCTGGGGAATTGCTAGTCCAATTTGATTGGAATCGAGCTAATGAAATGTTGTTTTTGAATTCAATACAACTTTGGGTTTTTTCGTTTTTGGCAAATAGCTAGACTAATTCGATTGGAATCGAGCCAATGAAAAGTGGCTTTTGATTTCATGATAACATTGGGTTTGTTCTTTTTGGCGAATTGCTAGTCTAATTTGATTGGAATCGAGATAATGAAATGTGATTTTTGATTTCATGATAACTTCGGGTATGTTCGCTTTTGGCGAATTGCTTCTCTAATTCGATTGGAATCAAGCCAATGAAATGTGGTTTTTGATTTCATGATAACTTCGGGTTTGTTCATTTTTGGAGGATTGCTAGTCTGATTCGATTGGAATCAAGCCAATGAAATGTGATTTTTGATTTCATGATAACTTCGGGTATGTTCACTTTTGGCGTATTACTTCTCTAATTCGATTGGAATCGAGCCCATGAAATGTGATTTTTGATTTCATGATAACTTCGGGTTTGTTTATTTTTGGAGGATTGCTAGTCTGATTCGATTGGAATCAAGCCAATGAAATGTGATTTTTGATTTCACGATAACTTTGGGTTTGTTCGTTTCTAGCGAATTGCTAGTCTGATTCGATTGGAATCGAGCCAATGAAAAGTGATTTTTGATTTCATGATAACTTCGGGTTTGTTCATTTTCAGAGAATTGCTAGTCTGATTCGATTGGAATCGAGCTAATGAAAAGTGGCGTTTCATTTCATGATAACTTCGGATTTGTTCATTTTTGGTGAATTGCAAGTGTAATTCGATTGGAATCGAGCCGATGAAAAGTGGTTTTTGATTTTAAGATAAATTTAAGGTTTTCATTTTTGGCTTCGATTGGAATCGAGCCAATGAAATGAGGTTTTTGATTTCATGATAAATTTGGGTTGGTTCGTTTCTGGCGAATTGCTAGTCCAATTCAATTGGAATCAAGCCAATGAAACGGTGTTTTTTATTTCAAGACAACTTCGGGTTTGTTCGTTTTTGGCGAATAGCTAGGCTAATTCGATTGGAATCGAGCCAATGAAAAGTGGTTTTTGATTTTAAGATAACTTTGGGGTTGTTCATTTTTGGCGAATTGCTAGTCTGATTCGATTGGAATCGAGCTAATGAAAAGTGGCGTTTCATTTCATGATAACTTCGGATGTGTTCATTTTTGGTGAATTGCAAGTGTAATTCGATTGGAATCGAGCCGATGAAAAGTGGTTTTTGATTTTAAGATAACTTTGGGGTTGTTCATTTTTGGCGAATTGCTAGTCTGATTCGATTGGAATCGAGCTAATGAAAAGTGGCGTTTCATTTCATGATAACTTCGGATGTGTTCATTTTTGGTGAATTGCAAGTGTAATTCGATTGGAATCGAGCCGATGAAAAGTGGTTTTTGATTTTAAGATAACTTTGGGGTTGTTCATTTTTGGCGAATTGCTAGTCTGATTCGATTGGAATCGAGCTAATGAAAAGTGGCGTTTCATTTCATGATAACTTCGGATGTGTTCATTTTTGGTGAATTGCAAGTGTAATTCGATTGGAATCGAGCCGATGAAAAGTGGTTTTTGATTTTAAGATAAATTTAAGGTTTTCATTTTTGGCTTCGATTGGAATCGAGCCAATGAAAAGTGGCTTTTGATGTCATGATAACATCGGGTTTGTTCTTTTTGGCGAATTGCTAGTCTAATTCGATTGGAATCGAGACAATGGAATGTGATTTTTGATTTCTTGAAAACTTCGGGTTTGTTCGGTTTTAGCGAATTGCTTCTCTAGTTCGATTGGAATCGTGCCAATGAAATGTGGTTTTTGATTTCATGATAACTTCAGGTTTATTCTTTTTGGAGGATTGCTAGTCTGATTCAATTGGAATCGAGCCAATGAAATGTGATTTTTGATTTCATGATAACTTCGGGTTTGTTCGTATTTGGAGAATTGCTAGTCTAATACAATTGGAATCGAGCCAATGAAAATTGGCTTTTGATTTCATGATAACTTCGGATTTGTTCATTTTTTGCGGATTGCAAGTGTAATTCGATTGGAATTGAGCCAATGAAAAGTGGTTTTTGATTTTAAGATAACTTTAGGATTTTCATTTTTGGCGAATTGCTAGTCTAATTCGATTGGAATCGAGCCAATGAAATATGATTTTTGATTTCATGATAACTTCAGGTTTGTTCGTTTCTGACGAATTGCTAGTCTAATTCGATTGGAATCAAGCCAATGAAATGTTGTTTTTGATTCCAAGAAAACTTCGGGTTTGTTCATTTTTGGCGAATAGCTAGACTAATTCGATTGGAATCGAGCCAATGAAATGAGGTTTTTGATTTCATGATAATTTCGGGTTTGTTCGTTTTTGGCGAATTGCTAGTCTGATTCGATTGGAATGGAACCAATGAAAAGTGGCTTTTGATTTCATGATAACTTCGTGTTTGTTTTTTTTGGCGAATTGCTCGTCTAATTCGATTGGAATCGAGCCAACGAAAAGTGGTTTTTGATTTCATGATAACTTCTGGATTGTTCATTTTTGGCGAATTGCTAGTCTGATTCGATTGGAATGGAACCAATGAAAAGTGGCTTTTGATTTCATGATAACTTCGTGTTTGTTTTTTTTGGCGAATTGCTCGTCTAATTCGATTGGAATCGAGCCAACGAAAAGTGGTTTTTGATTTCATGATAACTTCTGGATTGTTCATTTTTGGCGAATTGCTAGTCTGATTCGATTGGAATTGAGCCAATAAAATGGGGTTTTTGATTTCATGATAACTTCGGGTTTGTTCGTTTCTGGCGAATTGCTAGTCCAATTCAATTGGAATCAAGCCAATGAAACGGTGTTTTTGATTTCAAGACAACTTCGGGTTTGTTCATTTTTGGCGAATAGCTAGACTAATTCGATTGGATTCGAGCCAATGAAAAGTGGCTTTTGATGTCATGATAACATCGGGTTTGTTCTTTTTGGCGAATTGCTAGTCTAATTCGATTGGAATCGAGACAATGGAATGTGATTTTTGATTTCATGAAAACTTCGGGTTTGTTCGATTTTAGCGAATTGCTTCTCTAGTTCGATTGGAATCGAGCCAATGAAATATGGTTTTTGATTTCATGATAACTTTAGGTTTATTCTTTTTGGAGGATTGCTAGTCTGATTCAATTGGAATCGAGCCAATGAAATGTGATTTTTGATTTCATGATAACTTCGGGTTTGTTCGTATTTGGAGAATTGCTAGTCTAATACAATTGGAATCGAGCCAATGAAAATTGGCTTTTGATTTCATGATAACTTCGGATTTGTTCATTTTTGGATGATTGCAAGTGTAATTCGATTGGAATCGAGCCAATGAAAAGTGGTTTTTGATTTTAAGATAAGTTTAGGATTTTCGTTTTTGACGAATTGCTAGTCTGATTCAATTGGAATCGAGCCAATGAAATGTGGTTTTTGATTTCATAATAACTTCGGGTTTGTTCGTTTCTGGCAAATTGCTAGTCTAATTCGATTGGAATCAAGCCAATGAAATGTTGTTTTTGATTCCAAGAAAACTTCGGGTTTGTTCATTTTTGGCGAATAGCTAGACTAATTCGATTGGAATCGAGCCAATGAAACGTGGCTTTTGATTTTATGATAACTTTGGGTTTGTTCTTTTTAGCGAATTGCTAGTCTAATTAGATTGGAATCGAACCAATGAAAAGTGGTTTTTAATTTTAAGATAACTTTGGGGTTCTTCACTTTTAGCTAATTGCTAGTCTTATTCGATTGGAATCGAGCCAATGAAATGAGGTTTTTGATTTCATGATAACTTCGGGTTTGTTCGTTTTTGGCGAATTGCTAGTCTGATTCGATTGGAATGGAACTAATGAAATGTGGTTTTTTGATTTCATGGTAACTTCGGGTTTGTTCGTTCCTAGTGAATTGCTAGTCGAATTCGATTGGAATCGAGCCAATGGAATGTTGTTTTTGATTTCATGATAACTTCGGGTTTGTTCGTTTTTGGCGAATAGCTAGACTAATTCGATTGGAATCGAGCCAATGAAAAGTGGTCTTTGATTTCTTGATAACGTCATGTTTTTTCGTTTCTTGGCGAATTGGTAGTCTAATTCGATTGGAATCGAGCCAACGAAAAGTGGGTTTCGATTCATGATAACTTCGGGTTTGTTCATTTTTGGCTAGTAGCTAGACTAATTCGAATGGAATAGAGCCAATGAAGAGTGGTTTTTGATTTCTTGATAAATTTATGTTTTTTCGTTTTAGCGAATTGCTAGTCTAATTCGATTGGAATCGAGCCAATGAAAAGTGGGTTTTGCTTTCATGATAACTTCGACTTTGTTCGTTTTGGTGAATTGCTAGTCAAATTCGATTGGAATAGAGCCAATGAAAAGTGGTGTTTGATTTCTTGTTAACTTCGGGTCTGTTCGTTTCAGCGAATTGCTAGTGCAAGTCAATTGGAATCGAGGCAATGAAAAGTGGTTTTCGATTTTAAGATAACTTTTGGGGTCGCTCGTCTTTGGCGAATTGCTAGTCTAATTCGATTAGAATCGAGCCAATGAAAAGTGGTTTTTGATTTAATGAAAACTTCGGGTTTGATCCTTTTAGGCGAATTGCTAGTGTAACTCGATTGGAATAGAGCCAACGAAAAGTGGTTTTCGATTTTAAGATAACTTTAGAGTTGTTCGTTTTTGTCAAATTCCTAGTCTAATTCGATTGGAATTGAGCCAATGAAAAGTGTTTTGATTTTAAGATAACTTTGGGGTTGTTCATTTTTGGTGAATTGCTAGTCTAATTCGATTGGAATCGAGCCAACGAAACGTGGTTTTTGATTTCATGATAACTTCGGGCTTGTTCGCTTTTGGCTAATTGCTAGTCTGATTCAATTGGAATCGAGCCAATGAAATGTGGTTTTCGATTTCATGATAACTTCGGGTTTGTTCATTTCTGGCGAATTGCTAGTTTAATTCGATTGGAATCGAGCCAAAGAAATGTTGTTTTTGATTTCATGACAACTTCTGATTTGATCGTTTTTTGTGAATAGCTAGACTAATTCGGTTGGAATCGAGCCAATGAAAAGTGGCTTTTGATTTTATGGTAACTTCGGGTTTGTTCTTTTTAGCGAATTGCTAGTCTAATTCGATAGGAATCGAGCCAATGAAAAGTTGTTTTTGATTTTAAGATAACTTTGGGGTTCTTCATTTTTAGTTAATTGCTAGTCTTATTCGATTGGAATCGAGCCAATGAAATGAGGTTTTTGATTTCATGATAACTTTGAGTTGGTTCATTTTTGGCGAATTGCTAATCTAATTCGATTGGAATCGAGTCAATGAAAAGTGGCTTTTGATTTCATGATAACTTCGGGTTTGTTCATTTTTGGCGAATTAATTGTCTAATTCTAATGGGACCGAGCCAATGAAAAGTCTCTTTTGATTTCATGATAACTTCGGGTTTGCTTATTTTTGGCGAGTTGCTAGTCTAATTCGATTGGAATCGACCAAATGAAATGTAATTTTTGATTTCATGACAACTTCGGGTTTGTTCATTTTTGCCCAATAGCTGGACTAATTCAACTAGAATCGAACAAATGAAAACTGGGTTTTGATATCATGATAACTTCGTTTTTGTTCGTGTTGGCAGATTGCTAGTCTAATTCGATTGGAATCGAGCCAATGAAAAATGGTCTTTGATTTTAAGATAACTTTGGGGTTGTTTATTTTTGGCGAATTGCTAGTCTAATTCGATTAGAATCGACCCAATAAAATGTGGTTTTTGATTTCATGATAACTTCGGGTTTGTTTGTTTTCGGCAAATTGTTAGTCTGATTCGATTGGAATCGAGCAAATGAAATGTGATTTTTGATTTCATGATAACTTCGGGTTTGTTCATTTCTGGAGAATTGCTAGTCTAATTCGATTGGAATCTAGCCAACGAAATGTTTTTTTTGACTTTAAGATATCTTCGGGTTTGTTCATTTCTGGAGAATTGCTAGTCTAATTCGATTGGAATCTAGCCAACGAAATGTTTTTTTTGACTTTAAGATATCTTCGGGTTTGTTCATTTTTGGCGAATAGCTAGACTAATTCGATTGGAATCGAACCAATGAAAAGTGACTTTTGATTTCATGATAACTTCGGGTTTGTTCTTTTTGGAAATTTCTAGTCTAATTCGATTGGAATCGAGCAAATGAAATGAGGTTTTTGATTTAATGATAACTTCAGCTTTGTTCGATTTTGGCGAATTACTAGTCTGACTCGATTGGAATCGAGCCAATGAAATGTGAATTTTGATTTCGTGATAACTTCGAGTTTTGTTCGTTTCTGGCGAATTGCTAGTTTAATTCGATTGGAATCGAGCCAATTAAATGTTGATTTTGAGTTCAAGACAACTTCGGTTTGTTCATTTTTGGCGAATGGCTAGACTAATTCGATTGGAATCGAGCCAATGAAAAGTGGCTTTTGATTTCATGATAACTTCGTGTTTGTTCTTTTTGGTGAATACCTTGTCTAATTCGATTGGAATCGAGCCAATGAAAGGTGGTTTTTGATTTCATGATAATTTTTGGTTTGTTCATTTTTGGCGAATTGCTAGTCTAATTCGATTGGAATTGAGCCAATGAAAAGTGGTTTTTGATTTTAAGATAACTTTGGGGTTCTTCATTTCTAGCGAATTGCTAGTCTAATTCGATTGGAATCGAGCCAATGAAATGAGGTTTTTGATTTCATGATAACTTCGGCTTTGTTCCATTTTGGCAAATTGCTAGTCTGATTCGATTGGAATCGAGCCAATGAAATGTGGTTTTTGATTTCGTGATAACTTCGAGTTTTGATCGTTTCTACCGAATCGCTAGTCTAATTCGATTGGAATCGAGCCAATTAAATGTTGATTTTGATTTCAAGACAACTTCGGGTTTGTTCATTTTTGCCGAATGCCTTCACTAATTCGATTGGAATCGAGACAATGAAAAGTGGCTTTTGATTTCATGACAACTTCGGGTTTGTTCTTTTTGGAAATTGCTAGTCTAATTCGATTGGAATCGAGCCATTGAAAAGTGGTTTTGGATTTTAAGATAACTTTGGGGTTGTTCATTTCTGGCGAATTGCTAGTCTAATTCAATTAATCGAGCTAATGAAATGAGGTTTTCGATTTCAAGATAACTTCGGCTTTCTTCGATTGTGGTGAATTGCTAGTCTTATTCAATTGGAATCTAGCCAATGAAATGTGGTTTTTGATTTCGTGATAACTTCGAGTTTTGTTCATTTCTGCCGAATTGTTAGTCTAATTCGATTGGAATCGAGCCAATTAAATGTTGATTTTGATTTCAAGACAAGTTCGGGTTTGTTCATTTTTGGCGAATGGCTTGACTAATTCGATTGGAATCTAGCCAATGAAAAGTGGCTTCTGATTTCATGATAACTTCGTGTTTGTTCTTTTTGGCGAATTGCTTGTCTAATTCGACTGGAATCGAGCCAATGAAAAGTGGTTTTTGATTTCATGATAACTTCTGGTTTGTTCGTTTTTAGCGAATTGCTAGTCTAATTCGATTGGAATCGAGCCAATGAAAAGTGCTTTTTGATTTTAAGATAACTTTGGGGTTGTTCATTTCTGGCGAATTGCTAGTCTGATTCGATTGGAATCAAGCCAATGAAATGAGGTTTTTGATTTCGTGATAACTTCGGCTTTGTTCGATTTTGGCGAATTGCTAGTCTGATTCGATTGGAATCGAGCCAATGAAATGTGGTTTTTGATTTCGTGATAACTTCGAGTTTTGTTCATTTCTGCTGAATTGCTAGTCTAATTCGATTGGAAACGGGCCAATTAAATGTTGATTTTGATTTCAAGACAACTTCGGGTTTTTTCATTTTTGGTGAATGGCTAGTCTAATTCGATTGGAATCGAGCCAATGAAAAGTGGCTTTTGATTTCAAGATAACTTCGGGTTTGTTCTTTTTGGAAATTGCTAGTCTAATTCGATTGGAATCGAGCCGATGAAAAGTGGTTTTTGATTTTAAGATAACTTTGGGTTGTTCATTTCTGGCGAATTGCTAGTCTAATTCGATTGGAATCGAGCCAATGAAATGAGGTTTTTGATTTCATGATAACTTCGGCTTTGTTCGATTTTGGCGAATTGCTAGTCTTATTCGATTGGAATCGAGCCAATGAAATGTGGTTTTTGATTTCGTGATAACTTCAAGTTTTGTTTGTTTCTACCGAATTGCTAGTCTAATTCGATTGGAATCGAGCCAATTAAATATTGATTTTGATTTCAAGACAACTTCAGGTTTGTTCATTTTTGGCGAATGGCTAAACTAATTCGATTGGAATCGAGCCAATGAAAAGTGGCTTTTGATTTCATGATAACTTCGTGTTTGTTCTTTTTGGCGAATTGCTTGTCTAATTCGATTCGGATCGAGCCAATGAAAAGTGGTTTTTGATTTTAAGATAACTTTGGGGTTGTTCATTTCTAGCGAATTGCTAGCCTAATTTGATTGGAATCGAGCCAATGAAATGAGGTTTTTGATTTCATGATAACTTCGGCTTTGTTCGATTTTGGCGAATTGGTAGTCTGATTCGATTGGAATTGAGCCAATGAAATGAGGTTTTTAATTTCGTGATAACTTTGAGTTTTGTTCATTTCTGCCAAACTGTTAGTCTAATTCGATTGGAATCGAGCCAATTAAATGCTGATATTGATTTCAAGACAACTTCGGGTTTGTTCATTTTTGGCGAATGGCTAGACTAATTCGATTGGAATCGAACCAATAAAAAGTGGCTTTTGATTTCATGATAACTTCGTGTTTGTTCTTTTTGGCGAATTGCTTTTCTAATTCGATCGGAATTGAGCCAATGAAAAGTGATTTTTGATTTCATGATAACTTCTGGTCTGTTCGTTTTTGGCAAATTGCTAGTCTGATTTAATTGGAATCGAGCCAATAAAATTTGGTATTTGATTTCATGATAACTTCGGATTTGTTCGTTTCTGGTGAATTGCTAGTCTAATTCGATTGGGATCGAGCCAATGAAATGTTGTTTTTGATTTCAAGACAACTTTGGGTTTGTTCGTTTTTGGCAAATGGCTAGACTAATTTGATTGGAATCGAGCCATTGAAAAGTGGCATTTGCTTTCATGATAACATCGGGTTTGTTCTTTTTGATGAATTGCTAGTCTAATTCGATTGAAATCGAGACAATGGAATGTGATTTTTGATTTCATGTTAACTTCGGGTTTGTTCGCTTTTGGCGAATTGCTTGTCTAATTCAATTGGAATTGAGCCAATGAAATGTAGATTTTGATTTCATGATAACTTCGGGTTCGTTCGTTTTTGCGAATAGCTAGACTAATTCAATAGGAATCGGGCCAATGAAAAGTGATATTTGATTTCTTGATAACTTCTTGTGTTTTCGTTTCCTAGAGAATTGCTTGTCTAATTTGATTGGAATCGAGCCAATGAAATCTTGGCTTTTGATTCTATGATAACTTCTGATTTTTTCATTTTTGGCGAATTGCCAGTGTAATTCGATTCGAATCGAGCCAATGAAAAGTGGTTTTTGATTTTAAGATAACTTTGGGGTTGTTTATTTTTGGCGAAATGCTAGTCTAATTCAATTGAAATCGAGCCAATGAAATATGGTTTTTGATTTCGTGATAACTTCAGGTTTGTTCCTTTTTAGCGAATGGCTAGACTAATTCGATTGGAATCGAGCTAATGAAAAGTGGCTTTTGATTTCGTAATAACTTCGTGTTTGTTCTTTTTGGCGAGTTGCTTGTCTAATTCGATTGGAATAGAGCCAATGAAAAGTGGGTTTTGATTTCATGATAACTTCTGCTTTGTTCGTTTTTGGCGAATTGCTAGTCTCATTCGATTGGAATCGAGCCAATAAAATGTGGTTTTTGATTTCATGATAACTTCGGGTTTGTTCTTTTTAGCGAATTGCTAGTCTAATTCAATTGGAATCGAGCCAATGAAAAGTGGTTTTTGATTTTAAGTTAACTTTGGGGTTCTTCATTTTTAGGGAATTGCTAGTCTTATTCGATTGGAATCAAGCCAATGAAATGAGGTTTTTGATTTCATGATAACTTCGAGTTTGTTCTTTTTGGCGAATTGCTAGTCTAATTCGATTGGAATCGAGCCAATGAAAAGTGGCTTTTGATTTCATGATAACTTCGGGTTTGTTCATTTTTGGTGAATTGCTTGTCTAATTCTATTGGGACCAAGCTGATGAAAAGTGGCTTTTGATTTCATGATAACTTCGGGTTTGTTCATTTTTGGCGAGTTACTAGTCTAATTCGATTGGAATCGAGCTAATGAAATGAGGTTTTTGATTTCATGATAACTTCTGCTTTGTTCGATTTTGGCGAATTGCTAGTCTGATTCTATTGGAATCGAGCCAATGAAATGTGGTTTTTGATTTCATGATAACTTCGAGTTTTGTTCGTTTCTGCCGAATTGCTAGTCTAATTCGATTGGAATCGAGCCAATTAAATGTTGATTTTGATTTGAAGATAACTTCGGGTTTATTCGTTTTTCGCGAACGGCTAGACCAATTCGATTGGAATCGAGCCAATGAAAAGTGGCTTTTGATTTCATGATAACTTCGTGTTTGTTCTTTTTGGCGAATTGCTTGCCTAATTCGATCGGAATTGAGCCAATGAAATGCAATTTTTGATTTCAAGATAACTTCGAGTTTGTTCATTTTTGACGAATTGCTAGACTAATTTGATTGGAATCGAGCCAATGAAAAGTGGCTTTTGATTTCATGTTAACTTCGTGTTTGTTCATTTTTGGCAAATTGCTAGTCTAATTCTATTGGGATCGAGCCAATGAAAAGTGGCTTTTGATTTCATGATAACTTTGGGTTTTTTCATTTTTGGCGAGTTACAAGTCTAATTCGATTGGAATCGAGCCAATGAAATGTGGTTTTTGATTTCATGACAACTTCGGGTTTGCTCATTTTTGGCAAATAGCTGGACTAATTGGATTGGAATCGAGTGAATGAAAAGTGGATTTTGATATCATGATAACTTCAGGTTCGTTTGTTTTGGCAAATTGCCAGTCCAATTCGATTGGAATCGAGCCAATGAAAAGTGGCTTTTGATTTTATGATAACTTCAGATTTGTTCATTTTTGGCGAATTGCCAGTTTAATTCAATTCGAATCGAGCTAATGAAAAGTGGTTTTTGATTTTAACGTAACTTTGGGGTTGTTTATTTTTAGCGAATTGCTAGTGTAATTCGATTGGAATCAAGCCAATGAAATGTGGTTTCTGATTTCATGATAACTTTGGGTTTGTTTGTTTTTGCCGAATTGCTAGTCTGATTCAATTGGAATCGAGCCAATGAAATGTGGTTTTTGATTTCATGATAACTTTGGGTTTCTTCGTTTATGTCGAATTGCTAGTCTAATTCGATTGGAATCGAGCCAATGAAATGTGGTTTTTGATTTCATGACAACTTCGGGTTTGTTCATTTTTGGCGAATAGCTGGACTAATTCGATTGGAATTGAGCGAATGAAAAGTGGGTTTTGATATCATGATAACTTCAGGTTCGTTTGTTTTGGCGAATTGCTAGTCCAATTCGATTGGAATCGAGCCAATGAAAAGTGGCTTTTGATTTTATGATAACTTCAGATTTGTTCGTTTTTGGCGAATTGCCAGTGTAATTCGATTCTAATCGAGCCAGTGAAAAGTGGTTTTTGATTTTAAGATAACTTTGGGGTTGTTTATTTTTGGCGAATTGCTAGTCTAATTCGATTGGAATCGAGACAATGAAATGTGGATTTTGATTTCAAGATATCTTCGGGTTTGTTGGTTTTTGCCGAATTGCCAGTCTGATTTGATTGGAATCGAGCCAATGAATTATGGTTTTTGATTTCATGATAACTTTGGGTTTGTTCGTTTCTGGCGAATTGCTAGTCTAATTCGATTGGAATCGGGCCAATGAAATGTTGTTTTTGGCTTCAAGACAACATCGGGTTTGTTCATTTTTTACGAATAGCTAGACTTATTTGATTAGAATTGAGCCAATGAAAAGTGGCTTTTGATTTCATGATAACTTCGGGTTTGTTCTTTTTGGAAATTGCTACTCTAATTCGATTGGAATTGAGCCAATGAAAAGTGGTTTTTGATTTTAAGATAACTTTGGGGTTGTTCATTTTTGGCGAATTGTTGGTCTAATTCGATTGGAATCGAGCCAATGAAATGATGTTTTTTATTTCATGATAACTTCGGCTTTGTTCGATTTTGGCAAATTGCTAGTCTAATTCGATCGGAATCGAGCTAATGAAATGTGATTTTTGATTTCATGATAACTTCGGGTTTGTTCGTTTCTGGCGAATTACTTGTCTAATTCGATTGGAATCGAGTCAATGAAAAGTGATTTTTGATTTCATGATAACTTCGAGTTTGTTCGTTTTTGGAGAATTGCTAGTTTGATTCGATTAGAATCGAGCCAATGAAAAGTGGCTTTTGATTTCATGATAACTTCGGATTTGATCATTTTTGGCGAATCGATAGTATGATTCAATTGGAATCGTGCCGATGAAATGTATTTTTTGATTTCACGATAACTTCGGGTTTGTTCATTTTTGGCGAATTGCTAGCTGATTTGATTGGAATCGAGCCAATGAAATGTGGTTTTTGATTTCATGATAACTTCGGGTTTGTTCGTTTTGGATGAATTGCTAGTCTGATTCGACTGGAATCGAACCAATGAAATGTGGTTTTTGATTTCATGATAACTTCGGGTTTGTTCATTTCTGGCAAATTGCTATTCTAATTCGATTGGAATCGGGCCGATGAAATGTTGTTTTTGACTTGAAGACTACTTCGGGTTTTTCATTTTTGGCAAATAGCTAGACTTATTCAATTGGAATCGAGCCAATGAAAAGTGGCTTTTGATTTCATGATAACTTCGGTTTGTTCTTTTTGAATATTGCTAGTCTAATTCGATGAGAATCGAGCTAATGAAAAGTGGTTATTGATTTTAAGATAACTTTGGGGTTGTTCATTTTTGGCGAATTGCTTGTCTAAATCGATTGGAATCAAGCTAATGAAATGTGGTTTTTGATTTCATGATAACTTCGGGTTTGTTCATTTCTGGCAAATTGCTATTCTAATTCGATTGGAATCGAGCCGATGAAATGTTGTTTTTGACTAGAAGAGTACTTCGGGTTTGTTCATTTTTGGTGAATAGCTAGACTTATTCGATTGGAATCGAGCCAATGAAAAGTGGCTTTTGATTTCATGATAACTTTGGGTTTGTTCTTTTTGGATATTGCTAGTCTAATTCGATTAGAATCGAGCTAATGAAAAGTGGTTATTGATTTTAAGATAACTTTGGGGTTGTTCATTTTTGGCGAATTGCTTGTCTAAATCGATTGGAATCGAGCTTATGAAATGTGGTTTTTGATTTCATGATAACTTCGGTTTTGTTCGATTTTAGCTAATTGCTAGTCTGATTTGATTGGAATCGAGCTAATGAAATGTGGTTTTTGATTTCATGATAACTTCGGCTTTGTTCGTTTCTGGCGAATTGCTAGTCTAATTCGATTGGAATCGAGCCAATGAAATGATGTTTTTGATTTCAAGATAAGTTCGGGTTTGCTCATTTTTGGCAAATAGCTAGACTAATTCGATTTGAATCGAGCCAATGAAATGTGGCTTTTGATTTTATGATAACTTCGGCTTTGTTCTTTTTAGCGAATTGCTAGTCTAATTCGATTGGAATCGAGCCAATGAAAAGTGGTTTTTAATTTTATGATAACTTTGGGGTTCTTCATTTTTAGCGAATCGCTAGTCTTATTCGACTAGAATCGAGCCAATGAAATGAGGTTTTTGATTTCATGATAACTTCGGGTTTTTTCATTTTTGGCGAATTGCTAGTCTGATTCGATTGGAATGGAGACAATGAAATGTGGTTTCTGATTTCATGATAACTTCAGATTTGTTGGTTGCTGGCGGATTGCTAGTCTAATTCGATTGGAATCGAGCCAATTAAATGTTGCTTTTGATTTCATGATAACTTCAGCTTTGTTCGATTTTGGCGAATTACTAGTCTGATTCGATTGGAATCGAGCCAATGAAATATGGTTTTTGATTTCATGATAACTTCGAGTTTTGTTTGTTTCTGCCGAATTGCTAGTCTAATTCGATTGGAATCGTGCCAATTAAATGTTGATTTTGATTTCAAGATAACTTCGGGTTTGTTCATTTTTGGTAAATGACTAGACTAATTCGATTGAAATCGAGCCAATGAAAAGTGGATTTTGATTTCATGATAACTTCGTCCTTGTTCTTTTTGGCGAACTGCATGTCTAATACGATTGGAATCGAGCCAATGAAAAGTGATTTTTGATTTCATGATAACTTCTGGTTTGTTTGTTTTTGGCTAATTGCTAGTCTGATTCGATTGGAATCGAGCCAATAAAATGTGGTTTTTGATTTCATGATAACTTCGGGATTGTTCGTTTATGGAAAATTATTATTCCAATTCGATTGGAATTGAGCCAATGAAATGTTGTTTTTGATTTCAAGACAACTTCGGGTTTGTTCGTTTTTGGCGAATAGCTAGACTAATTCGATTGGAATCGAGCCAACGAAAAGTGGCTTTTGATTTCATAATAACATCGGTTTTGTTCTTTTTGGCGAATTGCTAGTCTAATTCGATTGGAATCGAGACAATGGAATTTGATTTTTGATTTCTTGAAAACTTCAGGTTTGTTCGGTTTTGGCGAATTGCTTCTCTAATTCGATTGGAATCGAGGCAATGAGATGTGGTTTTTGATTTCATGATAACTTCGGGTTTGTTCATTTTTGGAGGATTGCTAGTTTGATTCGACTGGAATCAAGCCAATGAAATGTGATTTTTGATTTCATGATAAATTCGGGTTTTTTCGTTTTGATTGGAATCGAGCCAATGAAAAGTGGCCTTTGATTTATGATAACTTCATATTTGTTCGTTTTTGGCGAATTGCAAGTCTAATTCGATTGGAATCGAGCCAATGAAAAGTGGCCTTTGATTTATGATAACTTCATATTTGTTCGTTTTTGGCGAATTGCAAGTCTAATTCGATTGGAATCGAGCCAATGAAAAGTGGCCTTTGATTTATGATAACTTCATATTTGTTCGTTTTTGGCGAATTGCAAGTCTAATTCGATTGGAATCGAGCCAATGAAAAGTGGCCTTTGATTTATGATAACTTCATATTTGTTCGTTTTTGGCGAATTGCAAGTCTAATTCGATTGGAATCGAGCCAATGAAAAGTGGCCTTTGATTTATGATAACTTCATATTTGTTCGTTTTTGGCGAATTGCAAGTCTAATTCGATTGGAATCGAGCCAATGAAAAGTGGCCTTTGATTTATGATAACTTCATATTTGTTCGTTTTTGGCGAATTGCAAGTCTAATTCGATTGGAATCGAGCCAATGAAAAGTGGCCTTTGATTTATGATAACTTCATATTTGTTCGTTTTTGGCGAATTGCAAGTCTAATTCGATTGGAATCGAGCCAATGAAAAGTGGCCTTTGATTTATGATAACTTCATATTTGTTCGTTTTTGGCGAATTGCAAGTCTAATTCGATTGGAATCGAGCCAATGAAAAGTGGCCTTTGATTTATGATAACTTCATATTTGTTCGTTTTTGGCGAATTGCAAGTCTAATTCGATTGGAATCGAGCCAATGAAAAGTGGCCTTTGATTTATGATAACTTCATATTTGTTCGTTTTTGGCGAATTGCAAGTCTAATTCGATTGGAATCGAGGCAATGAGATGTGGTTTTCGATTTCATGATAACTTCGGGTTTGTTCGTTTTCGACGAATTGCTAGTCCAATTCGATTGGAGTCGAGCCAATGAAAAGTGGCCTTTGATTTATGATAACTTCATATTTGTTCGTTTTTGGCGAATTGCCAGTGTAATTCGATTCAAATCGAACTAATGAAAAGTAGTTTTTGATTTTAACATAACTTTGGGGTTATTTATTTTTTGCGAAATGCTAGTCTAATTCGATTGGAATCGAGCCAATAAAATGTGGTTTTTGATTTCATGATAACTTCGGGTTTCTTTTTTTTGTCGAATTGCTAGTCTGATTCGGTTGGAATCGAGCCAATGAAATGTGATTTTTGATTTCATGATAACTTTAGGTTTGATCGTTTCTAGCGACTTGCTAGTTTAATTCGATTGGAATCGAGCCAATGAAATGTTGTTTTTGACTTCAAGACAACTTTGGGTTTGTTAATTTTTGGTGAATAGCTAGACTTATTCGATTGGAATCGAGCCAATGAAAAGTGGCTTTTGATTTCATGATAACTTCGGGTTTGTTCTTTTTGGAAATTGCTAGTCTAATTCGGTTGGAATCGAGCCAATGAAGAGTAGTTTTTGATTTTAAGATAACATTGGGGTTGTTCATTTTTGGCAAAGTGCTAGTCTAATTCGATTGGAATCGAGCCAATGAAATGAGGTTTTTTATTTCATGATAACTTCGACTTTGTTCGATTTTGGAGAATTACTAGTCTGATTCGATTGAAATCGAGCCAATGAAACGTGGTTTTTGATTTCATGATAACTTCGAGTTTTGTTCATTTATGCCGAATTGCTAGTCTAATTCGATTGGATTCGAGCCAATTAAGTGTTGATTTTGATTTCAAGATAATTTCGGGTTTGTTCATTTTTGGTGAATGGCTAGACTAATTCGATAGGAATCGAGCCAATGAAAAGTGGCTTTTGATTTCATGATAACTTCGTGTTTGTTCTTTTTGGCTAATTGCTTGTCTAATTCGATTGAAATCAAGCCAATGAAAAGTGGTTTTTGATTTCATGATAACTTCTGGTTTGTTCATTTTTGGCGAATTACTCACCTGATTCGATTGGAATCGAGCCACTAAAATGTGGTTTTTGATTTCATGATAACTTCGGGTTTGTTCGTTTCTGGCGAATTGCTAGTCCAATTCGATTGGAATCGAGCTAGTGAAATGTTGTTTTTGATTTCAAGACAACTTCGGGTTTGTTCGTTTTTTGCGAATAGCTAGACTAATTCGATTGAATCGAGCCAATGAAAAGTGGCTTTTGATTTCATGATAACATCGGGTTTGTTCTTTTTGGCAAATTGCTAGTCTAATTCGAGTGGAATCGAGACAATGGAATGTGATTTTCGATTTCATGAAAACTTCGGGTTTGTTCGCTTTTGGCGAATTGCTTCTCTAATTCGATTGGAATCGAGCCAACGAAATGTGGTTTTTGATTTCATGATAACTTCGGGTTTGTTCGTTTCTGGCGAATTGCTAATCTGATTCGATTGGAATCGAGCCAATTAAAAGTGATTTTTGCTTTCATGATAACTTCGGGTTTGTTCATTTTTGGAGAATTGCTAGTCTGATTCGATTGGAATCAAGGCAATGAAAAGTGGCTTTTGATTTCATGATAACTTCAGATTTGTTCCCTTTTAGCGAATTGCTAGTGTAATTCGATTGGAATTGAGCCAATGATAAGTGATTTTTGATTTTAAGATAACTTTGGGGTTTTCATTTTTGGCGAATTGCTAGTCTAATTCGATTGGAATCGAGCCAATGAAAAGTGATTTCTGATTTCAAGATAACTTCGGGTTTTTTCATTTTTGGCGAATTGCTAGTCTGATTCGATTGGAATGGAACCAACGAAATGTGGTTTTTGATTTCATGATAACTTCGAATTTGTTCGTTTCTGGCGAATTGCTAGACTAATTCGATTGGAATCGAGCCAATGAAATGTTGATTTTGATTTCAAGACACCTTTGGGTTTGTTCATTTTTGGCGAATAGCTAGACTAATTCGATTGGAATCGAGCCAATGAAAAGTGGATTTTAATTTTATGATTACTTCGGGTTTGTTCTTTTTAGCGAATTGCTAGTCTAATTCGATTGGAATCGAGCCAATGAAAAGTGGTTTTTAATTTTAAGATAACTTTGGGGTTCTTCATTTTTAGCGAATTGCTAGTCTTATTCAATTGGAATCGAGCCAATGTAATGAGGTTTTTGATTTCATGATAACTTCGGCTCTATTCATTTTTGGCGAATTGCTAGTCTGATTCGATTGCAATGGAGCCAATGAAATGTGGTTTTTGATTTCATGATAACTTCAGGTTTGTTCGTTTCTGGCGAATTGCTAGTGTAATTCGTTTGGAATCTAGCCAATGAAATGTTGTTTTTGATTTCAAGACAACTTCGTGTTTGTTCTTTTTTGGCGAAAAGCTTTACTAATTCGATTCGATTTGAGCCAATGAAAAGTGGCATTTGATTTCATGATAGCTTCGGGTTTGTTCTTTTTGGCGAATTGCTAGTCTAATTCGATTAGAATCGAGCCAATGGAATGTGATTTTTGATTTCATGATAACTTCAAGTTTGTTCGCTTTTTGCCAATTACTTGTCTAATTCGATTGGAATTGAGCTAGTGAAATGTGGTTTTTGATTTCTTGATAACTTCGGGTTTATTCATTTTTGGCGAATAGCTCGACTAATTCAATTGGAATCGAGCCAATGAAAAGTGGTATTTGATTTCTTGATAACTTCGTGTTTTTTCGTTTCCTGGCGAATTCCTTGTCTAATTTGATTGGAATCGAGTCTATGAAAAGTGATTTTTGATTTCATGATAACTTCGGATTTGTTCGTTTTTGGCGAATTGCTTGTCTAATTCCATTGGAATCGAGCCAATGAAATGCAGTTTTTGATTTCAAGATAACTTCGAGTTTGTTTATTTTTAACGAATAGCTAGACTAATTCGATTGGAATTGAGCCAATGAAAAGTGGCTTTTGATTTCATGATAACTTCGGGTTTATTCATTTTTGGCGAATTACTTGTCTAATTCTATTGGGACCGAGCCATTGAAAAGTGGCTTTTGATTTCATGATAACTTCGGGTTTGTTCATTTTTGGAGAATTGCTAGTCTGATTTGATTGGAATCGAGCTAATGAAATGTCATTTTTGATTTCATGATAACTTCGGCTTTGTTCGTTTCTAGCGAATTGCTAGTCTGATTCGATTGGAATCGAGCTAATGAAAAGTGATTTTTGATTTCATGATAACTTCGAGTTTGTTCGTTTTTGGCGAGTTGCTAGTCTAATTCGATTGGAATCGAGCCAATGTAATGCAGTTTTTGATTTCAAGGTAAGTTCTAGTTTGTTAGTTTTTTACGAATAGCTGGACTAATTCGATTGGAGTCGAGCCAA
This sequence comes from Olea europaea var. sylvestris, assembly GCF_002742605.1. Taxonomy (NCBI): domain Eukaryota; kingdom Viridiplantae; phylum Streptophyta; class Magnoliopsida; order Lamiales; family Oleaceae; genus Olea; species Olea europaea. The sequence goes on along the minus strand of NW_019255484.1, from coordinate 8,742 downwards.
TGACAAGTGGCTTTTGATTTCATGATAACTTCGGGTTTGTTCATTTTTAGCGAATTGCTTGTCTAATTCTATTGGGACCGAGCCAATGAAAAGTGGCTTTTGATTTCATGATAACTTCGGGTTAGTTCGTTTTTGGCAAGTTGCTAGTCTAATTCGATTTGAATCGAGCCAATGAAATGTGGTTTTTGATTTCATGACAACTTCGGGTTAGTTCATTTTTAGGGAATAGCTGGACTAATTCGATTGGAATCGAATGAATGAAAAGTGGGTTTTGATATCATGATAACTTCAGGTTTGTTCGTTTTGGCGAATTGCTAGTCCAATTCGATTGGAATCGAGCCAATGAAAAGTGGCTTTTGATTTCATGATAACTTCAAATTTGTTCTTTTTAGTGAATTGCTAGTCTAATTTGATTGGAATCAAGACAATGGAATGTGATTTTTGATTTCATGATAACTTCGAGTTTGTTCGTTTTTGATGAATAGCTGGACTAATTCGATTGGAATTGAGCCAATGAAAAGGGGCTTTTGATTTCATGATAACTTCGGCTTTGTTCATTTTTGACGAATTGCTTGTCTAGTTCTATTGGGACCGAGCCAATGAAAAGTGGCTTTTGATTTCATGATAACTACGGGTTTGTTCGTTTTTGGCGAGTTACTAGTCTAATTCGATTGAAATCGAGCCGATGAAATGTGGTTTTTGATTTCATGACAACTTCGGGTTAGTTCATTTTTGGCGAATAGCTGGACTAATTCGATTGTAATCGAACTAATGAAAAGTGGGTTTTGACATCATGATAACTTCAGGTCTGTTCATTTTGGCGAATTGCTAGTCCAATTCGATTGAAATCGAGCCAATGAAAAGTGGCCTTTGATTTCATGATAACTTCGAATTTGTTCTTTTTAGCGAATTACTAGTCTGATTCGGTTGGAATCGAGCCAATGAAAAGTGGTTTTTAATTTTAAGATAACTTTGGGGTTCTTCATTTTTGGCAAATTACTAGTCTTATTGATTGGAATCTACCCAATGAAATCAGGTTTTTGATTTCATGATAACTTCGGGTTTGTTCATTTTTGGCGAATTGCTAGTCTGATTCGATTGAAATCGAGCCAATGAAATGTGGTTTTTGATTTCATGATAACTTCAGGTTTGTTCGATTAGAATCGAGCCAATGAAATGTTGTGTTTGATTTCATGATAACTTCGGACTTTTTCGTTTTTGGCGAACAACTGGACTAATTCGATTGGAATCGAGCCAATGAAAAGTGGTCTTTGATTTCTTGATACCTTCATGTTTTTTCGTTTCTTGGCGAATTGGTGGTCTAATTCGATTGGAATCGAGCCAATGAAAAGTGGGTTTTGATTCATGATAACTTCGGGTTTGTTCGTTTTTGGCGAGTAGCTGGACTAATTCGAATAGAATTGTGCCAATGAATAGTGGTTTTTTATTTCTTGATAAATTTATGTTTTATCATTTTTTGGCGAATTTCTCGTCTAATTCGATTGGAATCGAGCCAATGAAAAGTGGGTTTTGATTTCATGATAACTTCGGTTAAAAGTGGCTTTTGATTTCATGATAATTTTAGGTTTGTTCGATTTTGGCGAATTGCTAGTGTAATTCGATTGGAATCGTGCCAATAAAAAGTGGTTTTCGATCCTAAGATAACATTGGGATTGTTCGTTTTTTACGAATTGCTAGTCTAGTTCGATTGGAATTGAGACAATGAAAAGTGGTTTTTGATTTCCTGATAAAGTTCGAGTTTGTTCATTTTTGGCAAACTGCTAGTCTAATTCGATTGGAATCGAGCCAATGAAATGTGGTTTTTGATTTCATGATAACTTCGGGTTTGTTCGTTTTTGGCGAATTGCTAGTCTAATTCGATTGGAATCGAGCCAATGAAAAGTGGCGTTTGATTTCATGTTAACTTCGGGTTCGTTCATTTTAGCAAATTGCTAGTGTAATTCGATTGGAATCAAGCCAATGAAAAGTGGTTTTCGATTTTAAGATAACTTTGGGGTTGATCGTTTTTGGCGAATTGCTAGTCTAATTCGATTGGAATTTGGCCAGTGAAAAGTGGTTTTTGATTTAATGATAACTTCGGGTTTGTTCATTTTTATCAAATTGTTAGTCGAATTCGATTGGAATCGAACGAATGAAAAGTGGCTTTTGATTTCATGATAATTTTAGGTTTGTTCGATTTTGGCGAATTGCTAGTGTAATTCGATTGGAATCGTGCCGATAAAAAGTGGTTTTCGATCCTAAGATAACATTGGGGTTGTTCATTTTTTACGAATTGCTAGTCTAGTTCGATTGGAATCGAGACAATGAAAAGTGGTTTTTGATTTCATGATAAAGTTCGGGTTTGTTCGTTTTTGGCGAATTGCTAGTCTAATTCGATTGGAATTGAGCCAATGAAATGTAGTTTTTGATTTCACGATAACTTCGGGTTTGTTCTTTTTGGCGAATAGCTAGACTAAATCAAATGGAATCGAGCCAACGAAAATTGGTTTTTGATTTCTTGATAACTTCATGTTTTTTTTTCTTTCTTGGCAAATTGCTAGTCAAATTCGATGAGAATCGAGCCAATGAAAAGTGGGTTTTGATTTCATGATAACTTCGATTTTGTTCATTTTGGCGAATTGCTAGTCTAATTCGATTGGAATCGAGCCAATGAAAAGTGGCTTTTGATTTCATGATAACTTTGGGTTTGTTCATTTTTGGCGAATTGCTAGTGTAAATCGATTGGAATCGAGCCAATGACAAGGGGTTTTCCATTTTAAGATAACTTTATGTTTGTTCGCTTTTGGCGAATTGGTAGTCTAACTCAATTGGAATCGAGCCATTGAAATGTGGTTTTCGATTTGACGATAACTTTGGGTTTGTTCTTTTTCTGCGAATAGATAGACTAATTCGAATGGAATCGAGCTAATGAAAAGTGGTTTTTGATTTCTTAATAAATTTATGTTTTTTTATTTTTTGGCAAATTGCTAGTCTAATTCGATTGGAATCGAGCCAATGAAAAGTAGGTTTTTATTTCATGATAACTTCGGCTTTGTTCGTTTAGGCGAATTGCTAGTCTAATTCGATTGGAATCGAGCCAATGAAAAGTGGCTTTTGATTTCATGTTAACTTCGGGTTCGTTCGTTTTAGCGAATTGCTAGTTTAATTCAAGTGGAATCGAGCCATTGAAAAGTGGTTTTCGATTTTAAGATAACTTTGGGGTTGTTCGTTTTTGGCGAATTGCAAGTCTAATTCGATTGGAATCTAGCCAATGAAAGGTGGTTTTTGATTTAATGATAACTTCGGGCTTGTTCATTTTTGGCGAATTGCTAGTGTAATTCGATTGGAATAGAGCCAATGAAAAGTGGTTTTCGATTTTAAGATAACTTTGGGGTTGTTCATTTTGGGCGAATGCTAGTCGAATTCGATTGGAATTGAGCCAACGAAAAGTGGTTTTTGATTTCATGATAACTTCGAAATTGTTCCTTTTTGGCAAATTGCTAGTGTAATACGATTGGAATCGAGCCAATGAAAAGTGATTTTAGATTTTAAGATAACTTTGGGGTTGTTCATTTTTGGCGAATTGCTAGTCTAATTCGATTGGAATCGAGCCAATGAAAAGTGATTTTTGATTTCATGATAAAGTTCGAGTTTGTTCATTTTTGGCGAACTGCTAGTCTAATTCAATTGGAATCGAGCCAATGAAATGTGGTTTTTGATTTCATGATAACTTCGGGTTTGTTCATTTTTGGCGAATTGCTAGGCTAATTCGATTGGTATCAAGCCAATGAAAAGTGGTTTTTGATTTCATGATAAAGTTCGAGTTTGTTCATTTTTGGCGAACTGCTAGTCTAATTCGATTGGAATTGAGCCAATGAAATGTGGTTTTTGATTTCATGATAACTTCGGGTTTGTTCGTTTTTGGCGAATTGCAAGTCTAATTCGATTGGAATCTAGCCAATGAAAGGTGGTTTTTGATTTAACGATAACCTCGGGCTTGTTCATTTTTGGCGAATTGCTAGTGTAATTCGACTGGAATAGAGCCAGTGAAAAGTGGTTTTCGATTTTAAGATAACTTTGGGGTTGTTCGTTTTGGGCGAATGCTAGTCTGATTCGATTGGAATCGAGCCAACGAAAAGTGGTTTTTGATTTCATGATAACTTCGAATTTGTTCATTTTTGGTGAATTGCTAGTGTAATTCGATTGGAATCGAGCCAATGAAAAGTGGTTTTAGATTTTAAGATAACTTTGGGGTTGTTCATTTTTGGCGAATTGCTAGTCTAATTCGATTGGAATCGAGCCAATGAAAAGTAGTTTTTGATTTCCTAATAAAGTTCGAGTTTGTTCATTTTTGGCGAACTGCTAGTCTAATTCGATTGAAATCGAGCCAATGAAATGTGGTTTTTGATTTCATGATAACTTCGGGTTTGTTCGTTTTTGGCGAATAGCTAGACTAATTCGATTGGAATCGAGCCAATGAAAAGTGGCTTTTGATTTCTTGATAACTTTGGTTTGTTCATTTTTGTCAAATTGTTAGTCTAATTCGATTGGAATTGAACGAATGAAAAGTGGGTTTTTATTTCATGACAACTTCGGGTTTTTCGTGTTGGCGAATTACTAGTCTAATTCGATTGGAATCGAGCCAGTGAAAAGTGGATTTTGATTTCATGATAACTTCGATTTTGTTCGTTTTGGCGAATTGCTAGTCTAATTCGATTGGAATCGAGCCAATTAAAAGTGGCTTTTGATTTAATGATAACTTCGGGTTTGTTCGTTTTTAGCGAATTGCTAGTGTAAATCGATTGGAATAGAGCTAATGAAAAGTGGTTTTCGATTTTAAGATAACTTTATGTTTGTTCGCTTTTGGCGAATTGGTAATCTAACTCAATTGGAATCGAGCCAATGAAATGTGGTTTTCAAATTCACGATAACTTCGGGCTTGTTCTTTTTCAGCGAATATATAGACTAATTCGATTGGAATCGAGCCAATGAAAAGTGTTTTTTGATTTCTTGATAACTTCATGTTTTTTCGTTTCTTGGCGAATTACTAGTCTAATTTGATTAGAATTGAGCCAATGAAAAGTAGTTTTTGATTTCATGATAACTTCGAGTTCGTTCGTTTTTCGCGTTAGATTGGAATCGAGCCAATGAAAAGTAGGTTTTGATCTCATGATGACTTCTGGTTTGTTCGCTTTGGTGAATAGCTAGTGTAATTCGATTGGAATCGAGCCAATGAAAAGTGCCTTTCAATTTCATGATAACTTCGGGTTTGTTCATTTTTGGGGAATTGCTAGTTTAATTCGATTGGAATCAAACCAATGAAAGTGGTTTTTGATTTCAAGATAACTTCGGCGTTGTTCGTTTTTGGCGAATTGCTAGTCTGATTTGATTAGAAACAAGCCACTGGAAAGAGGTTTTTGATTTCATGATAACTTCGGGTTTGTTCGTTTTTGGCTAATTGCTAGTCTAACTCGATTGGAATCACGCCAATGAAATGTGGTTTTTAATTTCATGATAACTTCGGGTTTGCTCATTTTTGGCGAATAGCTAGACTAATTCGATTGGAATCGAACCGATGAAAAGTTGTTTTTGATTTCATGATAACTTTGGGTTTTTTGGTTTGTTGGCAAATTGCTTGTCTAATTTGATTGGAATTGAGCCAATGAAAAGTTGGTTTTGATTTCACGATAATCTCGGGTTTGTTTGTTTTTGGCGAATTGCTAGTCTAATTTGATTGGAATCGAGCCAATAAAAAGTGTCTTTTGATTTCATGATAATTTTGAGTTTGTTCGTTTTTGGCGAATTCCTAGTCTAATTTGATTGGAATCGAGCCAATAAAAAGTGTCTTTTGATTTCATGATAATTTTGAGTTTGTTCGTTTTTGGCGAATTCCTAGTCTAATTTGATTGGAATCGAGCCAATAAAAAGTGTCTTTTGATTTCATGATAATTTTGAGTTTGTTCGTTTTTGGCGAATTCCTAGTCTAATTTGATTGGAATCGAGCCAATAAAAAGTGTCTTTTGATTTCATGATAATTTTGAGTTTGTTCGTTTTTGGCGAATTCCTAGTCTAATTTGATTGGAATCGAGCCAATAAAAAGTGTCTTTTGATTTCATGATAATTTTGAGTTTGTTCGTTTTTGGCGAATTCCTAGTCTAATTTGATTGGAATCGAGCCAATAAAAAGTGTCTTTTGATTTCATGATAATTTTGAGTTTGTTCGTTTTTGGCGAATTCCTAGTCTAATTTGATTGGAATCGAGCCAATAAAAAGTGTCTTTTGATTTCATGATAATTTTGAGTTTGTTCGTTTTTGGCGAATTCCTAGTCTAATTTGATTGGAATCGAGCCAATAAAAAGTGTCTTTTGATTTCATGATAATTTTGAGTTTGTTCGTTTTTGGCGAATTCCTAGTCTAATTTGATTGGAATCGAGCCAATAAAAAGTGTCTTTTGATTTCATGATAATTTTGAGTTTGTTCGTTTTTGGCGAATTCCTAGTCTAATTTGATTGGAATCGAGCCAATAAAAAGTGTCTTTTGATTTCATGATAATTTTGAGTTTGTTCGTTTTTGGCGAATTCCTAGTCTAATTTGATTGGAATCGAGCCAATAAAAAGTGTCTTTTGATTTCATGATAATTTTGAGTTTGTTCGTTTTTGGCGAATTCCTAGTCTAATTTGATTGGAATCGAGCCAATAAAAAGTGTCTTTTGATTTCATGATAATTTTGAGTTTGTTCGTTTTTGGCGAATTCCTAGTCTAATTTGATTGGAATCGAGCCAATAAAAAGTGTCTTTTGATTTCATGATAATTTTGAGTTTGTTCGTTTTTGGCGAATTCCTAGTCTAATTTGATTGGAATCGAGCCAATAAAAAGTGTCTTTTGATTTCATGATAATTTTGAGTTTGTTCGTTTTTGGCGAATTCCTAGTCTAATTTGATTGGAATCGAGCCAATAAAAAGTGTCTTTTGATTTCATGATAATTTTGAGTTTGTTCGTTTTTGGCGAATTCCTAGTCTAATTTGATTGGAATCGAGCCAATTAAATGTGGTTTTTCATTTCATGATAACTTCGGGTTCTTTCGTTTCTTGGCGAATTGCTAGTCAAATTCGATTGCATTCGAGCCAATGAAAAGTTGGTTTTGATTTCACGATAATCTCGGGTTTGTTTGTTTTTGGCGAATTGCTAGACAAATTCGATTGGAATCGAGCCAATGAAATTTGGTTTTTCATTTATTGATAACTTCGAGTTTGTTCATTTTTTACGACTTGCTAGTCTAATTCGATTGGAATCGAGCCAATGAAAAGTGGTTTCTGATTTCACAATAACTTCGGGTTTCTTCATTTTTGGCGAATTGCTAGTCTAATTCGATTGGAATCAAGCCAGTGAAAAGCGATTTTTTATTTCATAATAATTTTAGGCTTTTTCTTTTTGGGGAATTGCTTGTCTAATTCGATTGGAATCCAGCCAATGAAATGTGGTTCTTGATTTCGTGATAACTTCGTGTATCATTTTTTGCGAATTGCTAGACTAATTCAATTAGAATCAAACCAATAAAAAGTGGTTTTTGATTTCATGATAACTTCAGGTTTTTTCATTTCTTGGCGAATCGCTAGTCTAATTCAATTGGAATCGAGCCAATGAAATGTGGTTTTTGTTTCATGATAACTTTGGGTTTGTTCTTTTTTGGCGAATTGCTTGTTTGATTCGATTGGAATCGAGCCAATGAAATGTGGTTTTTGATTTCACGATAACTTCGAATTTGTTCATTTTTGGTGAATAGCTAGACTAATTCGATTGGAATCGATCCAATGCAAAGAGGTTTTTGATTTCATGATAACTTCGGGTTCTTTCGTTTCTTGGCAAATTGCTAGTCTTATTCGATTGGAATCGAGCCAATGAAATGTGGTTTTCGATTTCATGAAAATTTCAGGTTTGTTTGTTTTTTGGCAAATTGCTAGTCTAATTCGATTGGAATCGAGCCAATGAAAAGTGATTTTTGATTTCGTGATCAAGATCGAGTTTGTTCATTTTCGGCGAACTGCTAGTCTAATTCTATTTGAATTGACCCAATGAAATGTGGTTTTCGATTTCATGACAACTTTGGGTTTGTTCGTTTTTGACGAATTGCTAGTCTAATTCGATTGGAATCGAGCCAATGAAATGTGGTTTTTGATTTCACGATGACTTCGGGTTTGTTCATTTTTTACGAATAGCTAGACTAATTTGATTGGAATCGAGACAATGAAAAGTGGCTTTTGACTTCATGATAACTTCGGGTTTGTTCATTTTTGGCGAATTGCTAGTGTAAATCGATTGGAATCGAGCCAATGAAAAGTGGTTTTCGATTTTAAGATAACTTTGGGTTGGTTCGCTTTTGGCGAATTGCTAGTTTAACTCGATTGGAATCGAGCCAATGAAATATGGCTTTCGATTTCGCAATAACTTCGGGTTTGTTTTTTTTCGGCTAAAAGCTAGACTAATTCGATTGGAATCGAGCCAATTAAAGTGGTTTTTGATTTCTTGATAACTTCATGTTTTTTCATTTCTTGGCGAATTGCTAGTCTAATTTGATTGGAATCGAGCCAATGATAAGTGGTTTTTGATTTCATGATAACTTCGGGTTCGTTCATTTTTCGAGTTAGATTGGAATCGAGCCAGTGAAAAGTAGGTTTTGATCTCTTGATGACTTCGGGTTTGCTCGCTTTGGCGAATTGCTAGTCTAATTCGATTGGAATCGAGCC
>NW_019255483.1:0-1157 GCF_002742605.1 Olea europaea var. sylvestris | reverse complement strand
GTTTATTGTAATTAAACTCGATAGCGTCTTTTAACCTTGATTTGTTTTATTTTGACATTTTGAGTGACTAAATACTTTTCAGGTTAAGATGATGATGTAGCTATGGATTTTGTTTTTGTTTAATTTCAAGACTTCATGTCACTTTAATATGTGTTTAATGCGTCAATTGTTTGATCATCAGTTGATTGATTTAGAAATAATACAAAAATCGAAAGGTAATATATGATTATAACTTGTGCAATAAATAACATGGGTATTATAAGAAATCGAGAGATAATTATAAACTATGCAATCTATATAAAATTCTTGTAGGGTAAAGCATTTATATGTGTGAGAATTTACATAAAGATATGGTTAATTTGGGCATATGAGTATCATTAGTGTTACTCGAGAGAGATCACTAGCTATAATAGGTTAATTCGATTGCTGATACATATAAAACGTGGTTGAATGAATTGGAATTAGATGAACATTAAAACAACCTAAGTGAAATCAGAAATGCTAACAAATTTATCTCATAATCTTCTGTCATATTTAAATAAATCACCTTATATAGTTACTTTAGGTATAAATTTACTTATGAAACATATCTCGAATTGATAACTGGTTACTCATTTGATTTGTATTGAAGCTATATTAGTTTAAAATGTTAAAGTAAATACTGCCTTTGCAGGACGATATTTTGACTTATAAATTATTTTATTACTTGAATGATCTGTACATTTGCGAAATTTATCGAATAGTTCTCATTAATTAAAAATTTTAAAAGACGTGCGAAAAGTTCAAAATAAAACATATTCAAATTAATATTCACAAACTCTTTGTTTAGGTATAATTAAGATTAATTATAGAGTTCAATTTTTAATTGTTGGACAATTAGAAGTTATTTTTGGTGTCTAATAAATTTGAAAAACGTATCCACGTTATAAAGCTTAAATACTTGACTTTTTGTTAGCTTTAATAGTTAATTCCTGATGAGTGGAGATATTTGTAATGTTTGTGTTGAACATGCGCATAGGACGGTCTGGTTTGTACAACAAAGGTATCAATCTCGCATGTTTCAAGGAAATTTCTCAATTCTTGTCTATGTATATAGGGTCTATTTGATGGTGATTATGAAAATCAATTTTTTGACCGCTAAAAAGAAATACAGGTCC
>NW_019255482.1:0-1157 GCF_002742605.1 Olea europaea var. sylvestris | reverse complement strand
GCTAAATTTTGACAGGTTTATCGTAAACAAAAATCACGCCGGGGGCAATTTCGATATTTTTCGCGACTGTATCGGAGTGGGCTAAAATTTGACGGGTTGATCCGAAAAAAAAATCGCGCCGGGGTCAATTTTGTCATTTTTCGCGACTGTGTCGAAATGTGCTCAAATTTGACAGGTTGATCGGGAACGAAAACCGCGCCGGGGGCAATTTCGTCATTTTTCTCGCCTGTGTCGGAATTGGCTAAAATTTGACAGGTTGATCGGAATCAAAAATCTTGCCAAGGCAATTTCGTCATTTTTAGCGACTGTGACGGAATGGGCTGAAATTTGACAGGTTGATCGGAAACAAAAATCGCGCTCGGGTCAATTCCGTCATTTTTCGCGACTGTGTCGGAATGGGCTCAAATTTGAATGGTTGATCGGGAACAAAAATCGCGCCGGGGTCAATTTCGTCAGTTTTCGCGACTGTGTCGGAATTGGCTAAAATTTGACAGGTTGATCGGAAACAAAAATCGCGAAGGTGGCAATTTCGTCATTTTTCGCGACTGTGTCGGAATGGGATCAAAATCGCACCGGGGGTAATTTCGTCATTTTTCGCAATTGTGTCGGAATGGGCTCAAATTTAACAGGTTGATCGGGAAAAAAATTCGCGCCGTGGGCAATTTCGTTATTTTTCGCGAGGATGTTGGAATGGGCTAAAATTTGACGGGTTGATCGGAAAAAAAACCACGCCGGGGATAACTCCGCATTTTTCGCAACTGTATCGGAGTTGGCTGAAATTTGACTGGTTGATCGGAAACAAAAATCGTGCCGGGGTCAATTTCGTCATTTTTCGTGACTGTGTCGGAATGGGATCAAAATCGCACCGGGGGCAATTTCGTCATTTTTCGCAACTGTGTCGGAATTGGCTAAAATTTGACAGGTTGGTCGGAAACAAAATTAGCGCTGGGGCAATTTCGTCATTTTTCGCGAATGTGTCGGAATGGGCTCAAATTTAACAGGTTGATCGGGAACAAAAACCGAGCCGGATGAATTTCGTCATTTCTACAACTGTGTCGTAATTGGCCCAAATTCGACAGGTTGATCGGAAACAAAAATCGCGCCGTGGGAAATTTCGTCATTTTTCGCGTCGATGTCGGAATGGGCTAAAATTTGAC
>NW_019255481.1:0-1157 GCF_002742605.1 Olea europaea var. sylvestris | reverse complement strand
TCACCTTTAATTTTTCTTAAATATCTCAAGAAATAAGTATTAGTTGATCAAAAAATATTGAGTTAATTGTTCCAATGGTCACCGAACTTTGGTCCATGTCTTTGATTGATCACTGAAGTTTAAAATGTTGAGTTTTGACCACTGAACTTAAGTCAATGTTTTCGATTGCTCACTGAGTTTAGGTCCATACTTTAGATTGTTCACTGAAATTTAAATTGTCGAGTTTTAGTTACTGAACTTTGGAATATGCCGTACGTTACTTACTAGCATAACTGTTGAACTTTAAAAAATATCGAGTTTACAGTGAGTAATGTACAACATTTTTCAAAGTTCAGTAGCAAAAACTCGACATTTTAAATTTCAGTGATCAATCAAAGACATGAACCTAAGTTCATTGGCCATTGGAACAATTAACTCAAAAATATCTATTCACAAAACCTTGAGGGTTATCTTGATGTTTAGGTCCATAGAATTTCAAAGGCAAGGGTTATTTCTTTTAAGGGATTATTGGTAAGTTTTTGAGTTTGTTTGAGACCATTTTTCGGGAATATAGATTTTGAAATAGTGATTTTTTGAAGAAGGTGTGATTAAAAAGTATAAAAATTTTTTGGTTTACATGTAAATTATTTTTGCTTGGATAATGTATGATTGAAAATAAGTTTTTAAAGAATGAAGCTCAAACGAAAGCTTAATAGTGTGAACTTTAATTCGTAGATAATTGAATATTAAATTAAGTATTATAGCTAGAAATTTGAAGTAACCCAAAACTAAGTGATATTTTCTTGGCATATGAAGTGAATTATTAGGGACTTTGTTGGGGAAAAGGCCAAGTCCAATTTAGAGTCTGTGAATTTGTTAACTTGTTCTATGTTTCTTTGATAGATTAAGCTTTGTCTTGAGTGTTTGACAGTTCATGTCATATCTCTGCATCCTAATAGCTATTACTTTATTCGAGACAAGCTCAATGTGAGAGAATACCACGTTTGCATTAGGGAAATCAAATACGATAACATGGGTACGTTCTTGCCTTTGAATTAGGTATTAGTTGTATTGAAAATTCAGCTAACGCGGTGCTGACACAAGATCGAAAAGAATGTGAAGCTTTCTATGTCCAAAGACTCTCATGCCTTTCTTGATTGGACCAATCCGCCAGAAAA
>NW_019255480.1:0-1157 GCF_002742605.1 Olea europaea var. sylvestris | reverse complement strand
AAAAATGAACAAACCCGAAGTTATCATGAAAGCAAAAGCCACATTTCATTGGCTCGATTCCAATCGAATTAGACTAGCAATTCACAAAAAGCGAACAAACTCGAAGTTATCATGAAATCAAAAACAACTTTTCATTGGCACGATTCTAATTGAATTAGACTAGCAAGTCGTCAAAAATGAACAAACCCGAAGTTATCATGAAATCTTCAAAAGCCACTTTTCATTTGCTCGATTCCAATCGAATTACACCAGCAATTCACCACAAACGAAAAAACTCGAAGTTATCATGAAATCAAAAACCACTTTTGATTGGCTCATTTCCACTCGAATTAGACTAACAATTTGCCAAAAACGAACAAACTCGAAGTTATCATGAAATGAAAAACAACTTTTCATTGGCTCGATTCCAATTGAATTAGACTAGCAATTTGACAAAAATGAACCAACCCGAAGTTATAATTAAATCAAAAACCACTTTTCATTAGCACGATTCCAATCGAATTAGACTAGAAATTCCCAAAAATTGAACAAACTCGAAGTTTTCATGAAATCAAAACCCACTTTTGATTGGCTCGATCCCAATCGAATTACACTAATAATTCACCAAAAATGAACATACCCGAAGCTATCATGAAATAAAAACCACTTTTCATTGGCTTGATTCCAATCAAATTAGGCTAGCAATTCGCCAAAAACAAACAAACCCGAAGTCTCATGAAATCAAAAGCCACTATTCATTGGCTCGATTCCAATCGAATTAGACTAGCAATTCGCCAAAAATGAACAAACCTAAAGTCATCATGAAATCAAAAACCACTTTTCATTGGCTCGATTCCAATTGAATCAAACTAGCAATTCCTAAAAATGAACAAACCCAAAGTTATCTTGAAATCAAAAACCACTTTTCGTTGGCTCGTTTCCAATTGAATTAGACTAGCAATTCGCTAAAAATGAACAAACTCGAAGTTACATGAAATCAAAAGTCACATTTCATTAGCTCGATTCCAATCGAATTAGGCTAGCAATTCGCTAAAAATGAACAAACTCGAAGTTATCATGAAGTCAAAAACCTCCTTTGATTAGCTAGATTCCAATCGAATTAGACTAGCAATTCATCGAAAATGAACAAACTCGAATTTATCATGAAATGAAAAAGG
>NW_019255479.1:0-1157 GCF_002742605.1 Olea europaea var. sylvestris | reverse complement strand
AATGGAGCAGCTATAAACACTATTCCATCCAGAATGATGAGGAAGCTTGCAAAAACAGAGGGTGATATGATTCCTACAGAAGTTATCCTCACCAGCTTCAATGGAGGAGCAACTTCAGCTAAGGGAGTTATGCCATTGGACATAACTATAGGTACGACTACTAGGATCACTGTCTTCTTTGTAATAGATTGTCCTACTAGTTACAACGTGCTCTTAGGAAGGGATTGGGTACACGGAAGTCGATGTATACTCTCGTCGCTCCATCAATGCCTGATTTTTTGGAATGACAAAGGCGAAGCAGAAGTGGTGCAAGCCGATCATAGGCCTTTTGTCGCAGAAGCAAACTCAGTAGAAAAGTTTATGTACGAAGGAAACTATGGACCTGTCAGAGTAGTACAAGACGGGGAAGAAACTCAAGTTGTCGCACAGAGCGAAGAACCATTCTCAGTGGACGCACTCACTGAGATGTTCAAACAGATGAGGCCAAACATAGTGGCCTTAGGAGAGCCAGTGATTGGCAAAAGAATAATCAAGGAATCTTGAATGGATTCTGAATTGTAAAAGCAAATGGCCGATATTCAGGCCTTCAAAGCCAGACTGATGGTTTTTAATAAGGAATGCAATGACAAAGAAAAGGAAGAGACTGCCCTAAAAGCGTTGAAGGACAAGTTGGCAATATTCGAGTTAGAGCAAAGCCTTGGCCGAGAAGTCAACAAAGTGGACTGTTTGGAAGAGGAAGCACTTACAAGAGAACTGGACGACGAAGTGATGCGGATTGCCAAACCTGGATACGCTCAAGCACAAGACCCTTTGATCAAAGTAAACATTGGCAATGAAGGAGAAGATCACCCAACGTTCATCAGCCAGATGCTCGACCAAGAGATTAGTAACAAATTAATCGCTTTGTTAAAAGAGTACAAAGATTGTTTTGCTTGGGAATATGAACAAATGCCTGGTTTAGATAAAGACTTGGTGGAACATAGGTTACCGACTAAGCCTAATTTTAAACCTCATAGGCAACCTCCCAGGCGTTTTGCTCCTAATGTACTCCCTGAGATTAAGAAAGAAATAGAACGATTATTGAAAGCAGGTTTTATAAGAACAGCCAGATATGTTGAATGGTTGTCGAATATTGTGCCAGTATTAAAAAAGAATGG
>NW_019255478.1:0-1157 GCF_002742605.1 Olea europaea var. sylvestris | reverse complement strand
ATTTTTGTTGCTCAAGATCTCCATAATGCATATTTTATGTATTTGCTTCCAGTGCTCATTATATGGAATAAAGGCAAGATCCTAATAGTCATATCATAATGTTTACATCCCTATACTTTCCGGTCCGTCTGCAATAGCAAGATCATTTACCGTGAGTACTTTTTTGGCTATTTCACATGACGATATGACAATGTGGAAACTTCACCGAGCTTCAAATGTATGATCGGTCCATATTGTTTGGATAATTTACCTAGGGCGCGGTGTGGTGGTGCACCCATTATGGATGAAGGTGTCCATAAGTTCAAATACACATATGTCACCTATTTGAAACTGTTTCTCTCTCACATAATCCGTCCAACCAACGGTGAAATGCAGTACATAACCATTGGTTCTTAAATTCGTTTGTACTGACCAATTATGATGTGAACTATCATGGATTTGAACACTTTGGATAAATTTTGGTAGATATAATCGAGCGAAGGCCCCAGGTACATACTACAAAATAAAATGACAAATCTATAAGTTTTGAAATTTTGAATTAGATGAAAAAAAAGTTTTGAATTTTTGAATTAGATGAAAAAAAAACAAATACGAAAATGTTTCGTACGTGTAGTTTGAGAAAGATAAAGGTAGAAGAGATTCTAGTGAAAGAGGAGCTCACAATTATTCTATGACCATCACTAGCAGCCTCTAATGTTACTCGGAAAATAGGATTACCACTACGTGGAAGCTCTACCTCAAATCCCTCAGATTCATACGTCACATCTACGCCTAAATGGTCAAATATCGAAACATCGAAAGTAGAATTTTCGTTGTATTCAAAGACAATAATATAACCATCTTGTAAATTATGAGAGTCAAAAAGCTGTGGCCATCCAGCAGCAAGATATGTGATATCATCAACTCTTTCGAGTTGTATGCTGTAGATAATTCCATCATAACCAATTAAACGTACTGCATCAATAAGGTCATGTCCTAAGCATTGCACAAAAGTTATCGCGATCAACTGTAAAAAAAATATAACTCTCATAAGGAATATTATTTACTCTATATTTAGATGTAGAACTTACAAAATGAATACTACAGCCCAATGAATAAATGCTAACAAAGTGATCATTTTAGAACTCACCAAACGATCGTTATGGCCTAATGAACTT
>NW_019255477.1:0-1157 GCF_002742605.1 Olea europaea var. sylvestris | reverse complement strand
ATTTGAATGCAAAATCATCTAGTATTTATAGCAGCAAAACTGTCAAAAGTTTTATTTTACCGGACGAGGCTACTGGACATCTGTTAGGATTATCGGATGCATCCGCTAAAGCTACAGGATGCGTCCTTTAGGCCAATTTGTGTCAGGTAGTTAGAAATTTTCATTCTTTTAATGTTTTAAAAAAGATGTAATCCGATGAAGGATATTTCTAACATGTTTTTCAAACTTTTTGACATTTCTTAAAGTGTATAATAGGTTCATCCCTTAAGAAAAATTGTTGATGCAAAAATCGTGTTGTTGTGCGAAGAAGCTTTTCTTGAGCTTCAAATGACGTAATTGCCAAATACTAAAATGTTTTACCTTAACATTTGTGATCAAGGTATCTAAGTCTAATTTCTCCTAATCTCATCTTTGTTTGACTTGATGAAGTGCTTGTTGTCTTGATGTATAACTCGGCTTCTACTTTGTTCAATTTGCGAAAGCTCCAAAAGCATCATTTTGTCCACGTTTGTCATAACTTCTAGAATCATTCAAATATAATTGTTAAATATAATTTGTTTATTATAATCAAAACGAGAAGTCAATCGTAAGTCAATAGTTACAGTACTTAAAGAGGTTTGGCTATGATTCACAACTTATTCCAGCCATATAGCACCCTGGATGAAAGTGGAAAGCTGGTTAGACTTAGAAGAGATACCGAGCCAGATTCACGGATGGAAGCACCCTTGCTTGGCCAGTTTAAGTTGAATACTGATGCAATGCTGCATGAAGTTGATTATTTTTTTACAATAGGGCAGTTATTAGAGATTATATGGGTGTGGTCATTGGCGGTGTATAATAAACTAGTGGAAATGCTATGGAATAGATTAGTTGAATAACAAAAACACGTAAAACGAATATTGAAGAATCCATTTTCCCATGAACCTTTTTGAAGTTATTAAAATGTATGCGAGCTTTGGGAAATAGAATCTAATATTCATAAGTGTAAGAACCTTTAATCAAAAATGACAAACTATTAATCATTCCATGTAGGCAAAAATTGTCCTATCAAAGCACACGTGAATAGAATTAAAACATGACTTCATAATCAATGAATTGTTGGGCATGATTGGTAAGTGATGCCCAAATCCCCTAGGCTATGATGAAAAATCGAGGCC
>NW_019255476.1:0-1157 GCF_002742605.1 Olea europaea var. sylvestris | reverse complement strand
GAAGTTGTGTGTTCAATCCAAAACGGTCGCTACATTTCCAAAAAGTACTTATGGGTCCAAGACGGACACGTGTGCGAAAGTTATGCTCAATTCTACGTACACCAACAATCCAAGCGTTCCAAATATGCAAGTGCTCATTCTTTATAAAAATGGCCAAAATCCCTCATACGTCATGGCGAAGTGGTGAGTTCAATCCAATATGGTCGATACATTTCCAAAAAGTTCTTATGGGCCCAAAACGGACTCCGTGTGCAAAAGTTACGCTCAATTCTTCGTCCGCAGACTCTCCAAGCGTTCTAAATGTGCAAGTGCTCATTCTTTCGAAAAATGGCCAAAATCCCTCGTACGTCATGATGAAGTCGTGAGTTCAATCCAAAACGGTCGCTACATTTTCAAAAAGTTCTTATGGGCCCAAAACTGATATCGTGTGCAAAAGTTACGCTCAATTCTTTGTCCGCCGACTCTCCAAGCATTCTAAATATGCAAGTGCTCATTCTTTCGAAAAATGGCCAAAATCCCTCGTACGTCACGATGTAGTGGTGAGTTCAATCCAAAATGGTTGCTACATTCCCAAAAAGTTCTTATGGGCCCAAAACGGACACCGTGTGCAAAAGTTACGCTCATTTCTTCGTCCACCCGGCTCTCCAAGCGTTCTCAATATACAAGCGCTCATTCCTTCAAAAAATGGCCAAAATTACTCATACGTCACGACGAAGTGGTGAGTTCAATCCAAAATGGTCGCTACACTTTAAAAAAGTACTTATGGGCCCAAAACGGACACCGTGTGCAAAAGTTACGCTCAATTCTTCGTATGCCGACAATCCAAGCGTTCCAAATATGCAATTGCTCATTCTTTCAAAAAATGGCCAAAATCACTCATACGTCACGACGAAGTAGTGAGTTCAATCCAAAATGGTCGCTACATTTCCAAAAAGTACTTATGGGCCCAAAACAGATGCCGTTAGCAAAAGTCACGCTCAATTCTTCGTACGCCGACAATCCAAGCGTTCCAAATATGCAAGTGGTCATTCTTTCGAAAAATGGCCAAAATCCTTCGTACGTTATGACGAAATGGTTTGTTCAATCCAAAACGATCGCTACATTTCCAAAAAGTACTTATGGGCCCAAAACGGACACCGTGTGCAAAAGTTACGCTC
>NW_019255475.1:0-1157 GCF_002742605.1 Olea europaea var. sylvestris | reverse complement strand
CAAAATGGTTGCTACATTTCCAAAAGGTACTTATGGGCCCAAAACGGACACTGTGTGCAAAAGTTACGCTGAATTCTTCGTACACCGACTCTCCAAGCATTCCAAATATGTAAGTGCTCATTCTTTTGAAAAATGGCCGAAATCATTCGTAGGTCACGATGAAGTCGTGAGTTCAATCCAAAACGGCTGCTACATTTCCAAAAAGGAATTATGGCGCCAAAACGGACGTCGTTTGTAAAAGTTACGCTCAATTCTTCGTACGCTGACTCTCCAAGCACTCCAAATATGCAAGTGCTCATTCTATCGAAAAATAGCCAAAATCACTCGTACATCAAGACGAAGTGGTGAGTTCAATCCAAAACGGTCACTACATTTCCAAAAAGTACTTATCGGCGCAAAGTGGACACCGTGTGCAAAAGTTACGCTCAATTCCTCGTACGCCGACTCTCCAAGCGTTTCAAATATGCAAGTGTTCATTCTTTTGAAAAATGGCCGAAATCACTCGTACGTCACGATGAAGTCATGAGTTCAATCCAAAACGGCTGCTACATTTCCAAAAAGGACTTATGGGTCCAAAACGGACGCCGTTTGAAAAAGTTCCGCTCAATTCTTCGTCCGCCGACTCTCCAAGCGTTCCAAATATGCAAGTGCTCATTCTTTTGAAAAATGGCCGAAATCACTCGTACGTCACGATGAAGTCATGAGTTCAATCCAAAACGGCTGCTACATTTCCAAAAAGGACTTATGGGTCCAAAACGGACGCCGTTTGAAAAAGTTCCGCTCAATTCTTCGTCCGCCGACTCTCCAAGCGTTCCAAATATGCAAGTGCTCATTCTATCGAAAAATAGCCAAAATCACTCGTACATCAAGACGAAGTGGTGAGTTCAAACCAAAACTGTCGCTACATTTCCAAAAAGTACTTATGGGCCCGAAACGGACACCGTGTGCAAAAGTTACGCTCAATTCCTCGTACGCCGACTCTCCAAGCGTTCCAAATATGCAAGTGCTCATTCTATCAAAAAATTGCTGAAATCACTCGTACATCACGACGAAGGGGTGAGTTCAATCCAAAATGGTCGCTACATTTCGAAAAAGTACTTATGGGCCTAAAACGGACACCGTGTGCAAAAGTTACGCTCAATTCTTCGTACGCCGAC
>NW_019255474.1:0-1158 GCF_002742605.1 Olea europaea var. sylvestris | reverse complement strand
ATTTGAGCCCATTCCAACACAGTCACGAAAAATGATGAAATTGCCCCCGACGCGATTTTTGTTTCTGAACAACCTGTCAAATTTGAGCCCATTCCGGCACAATCGAGAAAAATGGCGAAATTGCCCTCGGCGCGATTTTTATTTCCGATCAAACTGTCAAATTCCAGCAAATTCCGACACAGTCGAGAAAAATGACGAAATTGCCCCCGGCGCGATTTTTGTTTCTGATCAACCTGTCAAATTTGAGCCCATTCCGGCACAATCGAGAAAAATGGCGAAATTGCCCTCGGCGCGATTTTTATTTCCGATCAAACTGTCAAATTCCAGCAAATTCCGACACAGTCGAGAAAAATGACGAAATTGCCCCCGGCGCGATTTTTATTTCCGATCAAACTGCCAAATTTCAGCCAATTCCGACACAATCGAGAAAAATGACGATATTGCCCCCGGCGCGATTTTTGTTTCCGATCAACCTGTCAAATTTGAGCCCATTCCGGCACAATCGAGAAAAATGGCGAAATTGCCCTCGGCGCGATTTTTATTTCCGATCAAACTGTCAAATTCCAGCAAATTCCGACACAGTCGAGAAAAATGACGAAATTGCCCCCGGCGCGATTTTTATTTCCGATCAAACTGCCAAATTTCAGCCAATTCCGACACAGTCGAGAAAAATGAGGAAATTGCCCGCGGCGCTATTTTTGTTTCCGATCATCCAGTCAAATTTTAGACGATTCGACGCAGTCTAGAAAAATGACGAAATTGCCCACGGCGCGATTTTTGTTTCCGATCAACCAGTCAAATTTTAGCCAATTCCGACGCAGTCGCGAAAAACGACGAAATTACACCCGGCGCGGTTTTTGTTCCCGATCAACCATCCAAATTTGAGCCCATTCCGACACATTCGAGAAAAATGACGAAATTGCTCCCGGCGCGATTTTTGTTTCCGATCAAACTGCCAAATTTCAGACATTTCCGACACAGTCGAGAAAAATGAGGAAATTGCCCGCGGCGCGATTTTTGTTTCCGACCAACCAGTCAAATTTTAGCCGATTCCGACGCAGTCGAGAAAAATAATGAAATTGCCCCCGGCGCGATTTTTGTTTCCGATCAACCAGTCAAATTTTAGCCAATTCCAACACAGTCGCGAAAAATGACGAA
>NW_019255473.1:57955-58767 GCF_002742605.1 Olea europaea var. sylvestris | reverse complement strand
GGAGTGCTAGAGGGTTGAGGAACACCCATATCTTGGAGAAGCTAACGAAGCCAAAGAAGTTCAGAAATAGTGTAAGCAAGGGCTCCATACTCAGCCTCAGTGCTAGAGCGAGCAACAACAGTATGCTTTTTGCTCCGCCAAGAGATAAGGGAGCCGCCAAGTAGAAAAAGAAAATCAATGGTAGATTGGCAATCAGTAGGGTCCCCTGCCCAATCAGCATTAGAATAAACCTTCAACGTCAAGGATGAGTGAGAGGAAAAGTGAAGCCCATGAAATAATGTTCCCTTCACACAGTGTAAGATGCAAAGAAGAGCTACATGGTGAATGGAATGAAGAGCTGACATAAATTGGCTAACAAGATGCACTGCATAGGAATTGTTTGGTCTAGTGATAGTGAGATAAATCAAGCTCCCAACAAGCTGTCGGTAACGAGTGGCATCAGGAAGGAGCTCTCCATCAGTAGGTCGAAGTTTGATGTTGGGCTCCAGCAGACTATCAGCTATCTTACAATGTGTGAGACCAACACGGGTGAGAAGATTAGAAGCATATTTGGCTTGTGTCATAGAGTAGCCATTAGATGTAGGGGACACTTCTAAGCCGATGAAGTAGCTAAGAGAACCAAGGTCTTTCAACTCAAAATGCTGAAACAGAAACTACTTAAGCTCATGAATACAAGAATTATCATTACCAGTAATGATCATATCGTCAATATAAAATAATAGAATAGTGATGCCACTATCAATGTGACGGGTAAAAAGAGCAGAATCATAGGGGCTGGAAGTAAACACAAGCTGTGCAACAGTGGAGCTGAA
>NW_019255473.1:45493-48346 GCF_002742605.1 Olea europaea var. sylvestris | reverse complement strand
CCCATCTTTCATTTTTTGGCATTTTTGCCCTTATTTTCACCTTTCTTTACGGAAAACATCCTTTTTACCATTTTCTAATGTAAAATGACCAAAATACCCTCCTATTTAAATAAAATCCAAAAATAAAGAAAAATAAAAATAAAGAATAAATTACAATCTTACTTCTAAATGTTTTAAAAAGTGCAAGTGAGTCCAAATAGTTATTAAAATGCCTAATAACACAAAACGTCCCTACATTTGGTCTATAGTGTGAAAAACATCTCTACGTTTCAAATTGGAGAAAGCGATGTTTTTCACAATGAAACGTGGAAATAGGGATAAAAACGCAAAAAAAAATTTGAAAAGTTGGGACGCTTTTCTGCAAGAAGTGTCAAATCTAGGGATATTTTTTTGCTATTAGCCCTTATTAAAATTTGAAACGTTGGGGCGTTTTGTGCTATTAGGCCTTTTAATAATTATTTGGATTTACTTGCACTTTTTAAAACATTTAGGAGTAAGATTATAATTTATTCTTTATTTTTCTTTTTTTTTTGGGTTTTATTTAAATGAGAGGGTATTTTAGTCATTTTACATTAAAAATGGCCATAAAAAAAGCATACTACCTACACTTTTTGGAAAAGTGGCAACCGATGTTGGGGGTTTCCTGTCTAACTATGTAAACGCTATTTCCTTTTAGCAATTTTCAAATTGATACATACAATTTCAGTTCACAAATTGTGAAAGAAGGATTTGGAACTTGCTTACCAGACCCGAGTTAGTGTGGTGCAGGCAACGACGGTGGTTTTTTTGGTGGTATGGTGCAGGCAATGATGGTGGTTGTTTTTTGTTGTATTGTAGGCAGTGGAGGTTTCTTCTTCTTCTTCTTTTGTTGGTGGTGCGGTGCAGGTAATGGTATAGTGGTTGTCCTTTTCTTTTTGTTGATGGCTGTGGTGGTATGGTGCAGGTGACGGTTGTTTGGTAGTGTGGTGCAAGCTGCGATTATGTAGTGGTGGTTGATTTTGTTGTTCTTGGCAATAGTTGTGGTGGTGTTGTGGTAAGGCAAGGGAATGTTAGTGTTTGTAACACCAACTATTTAATTGATTTGTGACCAAGTATTAGTGGTGGATTGAGATTCGCGATGGGGTGTTTAGTGTATGTTACAAACTATTTGATTCTTTATAAATAATTATATAATTGTGATCTTAAAATTCGATAATTTGTGACCAACAAATTTGAAAATATGTTATTGATAGATACTGTGATCTAGAATTTTTTTTATTTGTGATCAATAAAATAAAATGTGACCTATAAAATTTTTTATTTGTGACATTGAAATAGCCTGTTACTAATTAATTTAATAATATGTGCTAATATAAGTTATGATCTTTAATTGTATAATTGTGACCTTATTATATTTAATTAATAAATATTTTTAATTAATTAGTTAATATTTGAGTTTTGCATTTTTAAACTTGACACTTGAAAATTCAACTGTGTCAAAGTTAACACCAAACTTGTAATTTTTTTCCGTTTTTGATCCATGTTTTACCAACTAGTAATATCATTCTCACCTTATACATGAATTACACAAATAAGTAACTAAAATATGCCAAACAATGAGTAATTGACTTTTAATTTAAATTTCTAAAACATTAACCTTCAATTTTTTCCCCCAATAACCCACAATTTCTAAGCTAATAAAAATACAACAAATTCAAATCTCGTGCATCGCATGTAACTAGTATAATAAATAAAAAAATATAAAGATAACTATATATATATTTCTTGAAAATATAAAATGAATATTTAAAGAGCCTTCTTGATGTGTACCAATATATATTCATAAATTGGTATCGAAAAGGGAACGCAAAAACTTTATTAGATTACTCTAGAGTCTTGAATATATATAGACAATTTGTATCAAAAAAGGGAATTAGGTGTTGTAAAAGGAAAGTTTACTAGGGTTTAGAGGTGAATGACAATTATATCCATACAGCTCTAGAAATAATTACTGTTGTATCCTTAATTCTACCCTATAAATACAGGACTTTGGTTCATAATAAAACACATACAAGTCTATTGATTTCTCTCTGTTCTCTTCTTTTTCTTCACTTTTATAACATGTTATCAACACGATAGCTTAATTTTTCAAAATTCAGTGAAGGTAATAATTTTTATAGGCATGAATATTTATCACATGTACCAAAATTAATTTGGTAGCATGTGAAGTATTTCAATATGCATATGCATCATAACGAGGTTGCTTCTTGTTCCCTACTTTTCATTGGCATGCAAATTAATTCTAATTCACGTTTGTATGTGTAATCTGAACACATTAATTTACGTTTTTTTATTCATACACGATCATTGTTTTTACATATTATTCAGTATTAATTCCGTCTTTTGAATATGTTACATATTAGTTTTTATTTTTAATTTTTATATATGTGAAATTCATATGCATGTTTAGTATCTTTTATATGTTGGTAAAAGATTTAGCGAATAAATGATTTAGCCAGTTTCATTAACTTCTATGTATAGAGATTCTTTTTCTTAATGTATGTTTGGTAATTAATTTTTCTACATAAATTCATATCATGTCCATATGGTAATTAAATATTTTGAGATATTATTCTATGAACTTCAAATTAAGAATTTATCATCTTATTGTTCCAAAAGTAGCACAACATTATAATTAATATTTCAGAAGGATATTAATTGTATATATATCTATTATAAATAGTTCATTGTTGCTCCTAAAGTAGTACAACATTATTAATATTATAGAAGAATATTACTTGCTTATAAAGAGCTTGATATTACAAGTTCAATATTCTAAAAGAATATTAATTGTTTTAAAATAATATGATATTA
>NW_019255473.1:34733-38789 GCF_002742605.1 Olea europaea var. sylvestris | reverse complement strand
AATTGTAACGTAATTTGAACAATTTTTTAAATATAGCCTCTGTTTGTTTTCCATTATTTGTTCATTAAAATGAAAAATATAATTGTTATACATCACATCAAACCACCATATTTGACTTTCTATCTTTTGTGTGGGGCTTGTAACGATTATATTTTTTATTCTCATTTTTATATTAATATGTATCAAACAGGGCCATAAACTTTTAATTTTAATTTTATGATTTTGAATTTTTTTTACTTCTATTTTTAATGCTTTTGATTCATTGGCATTAATTGATTTGTGAGTGATAAGTATGTTGAGATGTGAGTGATTTATTTATATCACCTACACAATTTGGATAAATTGAGATACACTTTAATAGTTGTCGAGTTCATCGAGTTCATTAGTTGAAATTTGGGAGCTTGAATGTGTCTTAGTTGATATTTTCTGTTTGGTGCACATTAATGTAAAAATGAGAATAAAAAATATAATCTTTACGGGCTTCACATAAGTGATGAAAAGTCAAATATGATGGCTTGATGTGATGAATAACGATTATATTTTTCATTTTAATAGGAAAATAATGGGAAACAAATGGGTGCTTGAATTTCAACTCTGCTACCGAAACCAGAAACAGAGTGAATGACGGAGTTCTTGTTTACATATAAATGCTTGTCAATAATTTATTGACAGTTAAAAATAAAATAAAGAAGCCTGCCAATCAAAGCCTGTCATTACAATACCTAGAAAATGGCTGTCTTTGAGCCTATTACGACAGTTTAATCCTTTGAATTTACATGGTGAAACTGGTGAATTGACTTGGTTAGATAGAGTGGTTTGGATATGAAAGGTAAATTATTTAATTTAGAAGAATTCGATCGGGTACATATACTTAGGTCTTGTTTGTTTTTCATCAATTTAATAATGAAAATAAAAAATATAATTGTTATGGGTTTCATATAAGAGATAGAAATTCAAATATGATGTCTAGATGTGATGAATAGAGATTATATTTTTCATTTTAATGCCAAATAATGGGAAACAAATAGGGGCTTAGTCATCATCCAAATTTTGTGATTGACATTAAGGGCTAGCTAGTGAACTCTTCACGCAAGGAAATATTTGACTATTAAGGATCTGCAAATAACAAACTTAAAAAGTTTATAATTATTAGATTGATTATGGATTTGCATATCGATCAAGTATTGAACAAATAAAGAATTAGCTCGTGTTGGACACCCATTTTTAAAATTCATTTTTTCTCAAACTTATTTCTGAACACAAAGTTCATTTATTTTTATCAAAATTTATTAAAAATCTGATTCTTAACTAAATCAGATAGGGACTCAGTTTTATTTGCAATTCTTACGAACTTTTTATCAATTGTTGAACAAATTAAATCCTTGATGCGAGTTTAACGAAGTTGTCCAATATTTTATATTTTATTTGTTCGCTTGTGTGTTTAGTAGTTAGTCTTAATATGGACGAACAAGAGTTTAAACTAAGAGGTATTTGATAAGTTTGTTTTTACACGCTTATTCGTGGTTTTTAAAATTGTAAATATGAAGTTTTGGAAATCAATCTAGAAGACTTCGAAGGTTTCAACATCAAAATAGAGGTTAGGATAAAAATGATCAAAATAGAAAAATTAAAGCTGCAACGTTTTGAAAAGTTTAGGATTGACCGTGTTCTGGCGTGTTTGGTTGTTTGTCGCGGTTTGCAAATCGTCGTAGATCGCGGTCTGGACCAGTGTCAGATCTGTTCGGGCTGCTTTGCTGATTTTGAGATATTCTTATTATTTTTGAGTTTTCTTGATCGGCTTTTGACTCGTTTTCAAAGAGGATTCACATAGAGATAATGGTTGACTTAATTGGATATAATTGATTTAAACTCAGAAGAGGTAAATCAATTAATTTAAAATGAATTTGATAAGGTACACGTAATTTATTGTTACCTGAATTAGCAATTGAGCCTAAGGGAAGAGCTATGGTGAGTTCTTGAATCCTAACACTTAAATCATCGTATAAAAGATCCATGTATGCATGTGTTAATTGTTTTAATATATTTGCAATAAGAAATCCCAAAAGGAAAGAAAACATATTAAATTGCCCTAAATTGAATTGAAGTTAGGAATATTTGAATCAACAGTTAGATAATAATTCTTGTGAGAATGATAATTTAGACTATTAAATTCATTTTATTACTTATTCACAATATCCTATACTTTCAATAGAAAACACGCACACCCAATATCGTGCAATCCCTTGGAGCAAGGCATATTCTGGTGTTTAGAACTTTTGTTAAAAAATTATATTGCGATTTGTACTAAACCAATTCGAAGGAATCTATTTCCTTCTTTCTTAATTTTTGCAGGAGATTTCTCAGGGAGAAGTTGAATGCTTTAATGAGAGTTTACGGAAGGAATAATTTGTCTTTGGATTTAAATATCTAATCGCATATTTAGACTTAAAATCAATTTCTTTTCTGCTCCCTCTCTCCCGCCCGCCCATATTTAGTACCATTAGGTAGAAATTAAAATTAAAACTTTAATCTACGTTAAAATAAATAATTAATTCTAACATATTGGTTCCCTCAACTTTTCAATTACATATTTCATTAATTTTTATCAAAATTTAATATAAAAAAATTGATTTTCAACACCACCAAACAGTAGCTTCAAATAAACTTGGGAATGTGATGGGGCTGCATATAAAAAGGTTGAACCCCAACCTTAAGGGTCCCCCACCGCCCCTGCTCTGAAACATCGTGAGGGAGGTAAATCGTAGGTTATGCCTCCAAGGGTATAGGGTGGAAGGCTGCTTGTACACTTACACTTACCCAAGAACCAAATCCACATTTCAGGATTCNAGGTTATGCCTCCAAGGGTATAGGGTGGAAGGCTGCTTGTACACTTACACTTACCCAAGAACCAAATCCACATTTCAGGATTCGAACCCTTGACGCGGCAGCCTCAAACAAAATTGAATTTCTCATGTTTAATCATGCTATTGAACCATTGATTATTAAAAACTCCTATTTATCAAATAATCAAGATAGTATGTATGGTAGGTGATTATAATTAGTTTAGATTATAAATAAATAGAAATGAACGGTGAACAAGTGGATAGCACTAGGATGTCTCTCTTGTGGACCATTTCTATAACAAAGGAGCGTAGCAACAAGCTCGTAGAGCTGAGCCTTCAAGTCCTATTGTCAGTGCCCACGAAATGTGTAGATAAATATTCAATTTGACATGAAGTGATTAAAAAACATCTAGCAAACATGCGTAGATTGGTGATTATATTATAATCCAAATGATTATAAGTTGTAAGTCGTACATAACGCGTGATTAATAGGTGAATAATAATTGGAGGACATATAAAATGAGTGAATAAAAAATATGTTTAATCCTAAGTAATTGTGAAATGATTTCCTACTAAACATGTTTGGTACCTATTTATTTATTTTATTAACATAATCAGTTAAACCTAATTTTTATGTATACATTTTATAGAGTCCACAAGTATTACCTATTTATCTATTACTCATAATTTATATCTATTGACCTCGATATTTGGACCCTCCACGTGGCCAACGGGTAGCTACTCCACGTAATCCTCCCTGTGTACAATAACGCACGGTCAGAAGCACACGGTTGAGACCAGCGGTGGTGGTGGCGGCCGCATCACTTGACAGTCAAGTCAGCGTTGGGTGATCGGAACAGTGCTCTAGTAGTACAAGAGAGTGGGGAGGAGAATATATGTTTCTTAGTATGGAGAGCTAAGTTATAAGAACTTTCATTACCTTTGTCTCTTATCAAACCTTGGATATTTATAGGTGTAGATCACCTTGGATGAGGGACACGTGTATGCATATGACGATGTGAGGCGCCTGCTTATAGGCGTCACTCAGCCGCGTCTAGCGTGGGCGGGCAATTAGTTCTTCTGAATTGAGTTGACATAAAGTTGATGTGTCATATCAACTAGATCTATGGAGAAATCACGTCAAGATCCTGACAGATATGTTTCTGACAGTGGCGACGGAGGAATCTGTTAGGGAGTGCCTCGTGCCCATCAA
>NW_019255473.1:23633-25800 GCF_002742605.1 Olea europaea var. sylvestris | reverse complement strand
CATCAGTGCACTTGATGCTTGGAACCACTCGATTTTCTATGCCGAAATTATATTATGAACAGCTTAGTAGACACGCTATACAAATGTGTATAGTACTATGAAAAATGGTGAACTCCAAAACAGCTATCAGTCAAGTGCAAGAACTCCAAGTGATTCTTCACGAAATTCCTGCCAAAAGGATGATTTTGAATTAAACTTTTCAAGTGGTTGCAATTATTGAAAAATTGCCCCCTACATGGAAAGATTTCAAGAGTTATTTGAAACACAAGCGAAAGGAAATGAACGTTGAATAACTAATTATTAGACTTTGAATTGAAGAAGACAACAAGAGTTCTGAAAAGAAATGATTCAATCCTAGTACTCCTAAAGCTAATATTGTGGAGAATGGTCAAAGTAGTAAGAGCTATAAAAGCAAGTCTGGGTCATCCGGTGACAAAAAGACCAAGCAAGGATCGAAATGTGGAATTTCTAAGAAGAAATTTCAAGAAAAATGCTTCAATTGCGACAAAGTGGACCACAAGTCTTCGGAGTGCAGATTACCAAAAAAGAAGAAAGAAGTAGGTGTGCTTGACTACATGGCACGAGATGTGTCGGAGCTGAATCTCTCAGCTGTCATTTCTGAAGTGAACATGGTGGGTTCAAACCCTAAGAAGTGATGGATTGAAACCAGTGCTACGAGGCATGTGTGCTCTGATAATGAGCTATTTGCTGCGTTTGAAGCAATTGAGAATGAGGAGAAGTTGTTCATGGAAAATTCAACAACTTCTGAAATCAATGGACAATGAAAGGTGGTTCTGAAGATAACCTCGGGAAAAGAGCTGACTCTCAACAATGTGCTATAAGTGCCGAAAATTTGCAAGAAATCTAGTGTCCGGGTCGCTTTTGAATAAACATAGCTTTCGCATTGTATTTAAGCCATACAAAGTTATTTTGTTTGAAAGTGGAATGTTTGTCGGAAAATGATATGTTTCCGACGGTATATTTAAACTCAATGTAATGGTTGTTAAACCAAAAATGAATCAAACTCGTCTGCTTATTCGCTTTCCAATTTGTGGCGTGGTAGATTAAGACATGTTAACTATGATATTTTACGAAGACTAGTTAACTTGAATTGCATACCCGAGTTCCACATTGATTCAAAACATAAATGTGAAACTTGTGTTAAGACAAAATTGACAAGGTCGTCGTTTAAATCAATTGAACGGAACACAGAACTACTTGATTTAATTCACAGTGACGTATGTGACTTAAAACTTGTACAAACAAGAGGTGGCAACAAGTATTTCATTACTTTTGTCGATAATAGTATAAAATACTGTTATGTGTATTTGCTAAAAAGTAAAGACGAAACTATAGAGGAATTTGTTCTCTATAAGAATGAAGTTGAAACTCAACTTAATAAGAAAACAAGGTGTTAAGAAGAGATCAAGGTGGTGAGTGTAAAGCACCATTTGTGTAGAACCCCAAATAATTCTAGACACCTTAGTGGCACTAAGACATGAATATCGGATGACTAAAGTATATTTCAAATTTTTAGTCTCATTTGAGAACCATTTTCGACATAGGAAACATTCAATTTGGAAAATGATATCTAAATAAAAGTTGTAGCTCTTTGAGTTAGCTTTCCAACGCACTTTGAATTACTTCAATCGGATATCGAGAGAAGAAGTTATGATAGAAACACTAAAAGCTGTGCAGTGTCAACCGGACTACAACCGGTCGACTGAAACTGTCTGAAATGAAAATTCTCATTTTTCTCTAGAATTTAAATATTTATTTTCATCAATTATTTTCTCAAAGGGCCACCCACATTTTTGGCAATAAAAACCCCACTAAATTGAAGCATTTAACCTCAAACTTAAATGGCACCCATGTTTTCTCTATTGAATGAAATTTGACCCTTCATTTGCTTTAAGTTATGGGATATTTACCTATAAATAGAGACCTTATTTCACTCATTTTTTTCACATCAAAAGTAAGAGCTTTTACATACTAAAAAAAGAGTTTCTAAGAGAGAAAAAGAGAGGGAGGAAAACTATTTTTCCTAGAAGTATAAGAAGTGTTTTCAAGAATCAATTTTCAATGATTTTCAAACATTCAAGGAGTGCATTTCTTTCAATGTCCAAGTTTCATCGAAGTTTTCAATCCAAGTTTTCAAAGTTTCAAA
>NW_019255473.1:10440-16460 GCF_002742605.1 Olea europaea var. sylvestris | reverse complement strand
AATCCCAGACATGCACACAATACGATATTGGAATCAAGAAATGCTTCATTCTTTGAACATGTATTTCCGTACAAGTCCAAAGAAGAAGCAAGCTCTTCCAAACGAACATATGAGACTATGAATGAAAATGGTCATGACGAAGAATTAGAAAATGAGACTAAGGTTAGACGTAGCAGACAGTAAAGGATAGAAAAATCGTATGGTCCTGATTTTTAGACTTATATGCTAGAAAATAAACCTCAAAGTTATCAAGAAACTGTGAATTTCTCGGAAGGACCTCAATGGAATGAGGCCATTAAAAATGAAATAGATTTCATACTGCAAAATCATACATGGGAGCTAGTGGATCTTCCTCCAGGAAGCAAACCATTAGGCTATAAATGGATTTTCAAAAGAAAAATGAGAGCAGATGGAACTATTGAAAGTATAAAACCATATTAGTAATAAAAGATTACAAACAAAGGGAATGCCTTAATTACTTTGATACGTATTCTCCAATGACGAGAATAACATCTATTAGGTTGATACTTGCGATTATCGCTTTGTGAAATCTTGAAGTACCTTAAATGGATGTTAAAATTGTCTTTTTAAATGGAGGTTTAGAAAAAGAAATCTATATAGAACAACTCGAGGGGTTTTCCTCACCAGGGCAGGAAAAGAAAGTTTGTATATTGGTGAAGTCACTATATGGCTTAAAACAAGCACTCAAACAATTACATGAAAATTTTGATAATGTCATGATAATGAGTGGATTTAAAATCAATGAGTGTGACAAATGTATTTATGTCAAAGACGCTAAAGATGGTTGTGTCACTTTATGTCTTTATGTTGATGACATGCTAATTGTTGGTAGTGACAATAAGATGATTGAATCCACTAAAATTATGTTAAATTCGAGGTTTGACATGAAAGATATAGGTTTAGCTAATGTTATATTTAGAGTAAAAATCTCAAGAACATCAGATGGGTTTGTTCTAAGACAATCACATTATGTGGACAAAATTTTGGAAAAGTTCAATAGAATAATACTAGCTTGGCTAGAATACCAATAGATACAAATCAGCATCTATCTAAAAACAAAGGCGAAAGTGTCTCTCAAGTAGAATACATGAGAGTTATTGGAAGTCTAATGTACTTGATGAGTTGTATAAGACCAGCATAGCCTACATAGTCAGTAAGCCGAGTAAATACATGAGTAATCCAGGAGCTGATCACTGAAAAGGAATAGTAAGAGTATTAAGATACTTAAGATGTACTCGTGACTATGGACTACATTATATTAGATATCAGCGATCATTGAAGGATACAGTGATACTAATTGGATATTTGATATAAAAGACTCAAAGTCTACCATTGGATTTATGTTCATATTGGGAGGTGCTGCCATATCGTGGAAATCCTCTAAGCAAACAATTATAGCCAAATCTACGATGGAATCTGAGTTTATAGCTCTGGATAAATATGGTGAAGAGGCCAAACGGTTGCGCAACTTCTTAGAGGATAATCAAAGACGGTCAAAACATGTGCCAGCAATTTGCATATATTGTGACAGTCAATCGGCAATAGGAAGGGCACAGAGTAACATAGACAATGGTAAGTCTAGACACATACGTTGTAGACACAATACCATAAGACAACTACTCTCAACTGGAGTGATCACTATTGACTATGTAAGGTCAAAAGATAACATTGCAGATCCGCTAACTAAAAGGTTAAATAGAGAGTTAGTTGGGAAATTATCGAAATGAATGGGACTTAAGCACCTGAATGAATAAGTCATTACAAAGGAAACCAAACCTATTTGATTGGAGATCCCAAGATCTAGGTTCAAAGAGACAACCTAATTGTAAAGGCTTAAAAAATCACTGTAGGGTGTTTCCTCTTGTCCATTCCTATGATGTAACAGTGATGTCCGTAAAGATGAAAGATAAGCAATAGGCTTTTAATGATTCTTATGCGTCGAAGTTTGAGCCAAGTAATGCGGGTTACTTGTAATAAGAAATCGCCTATGTAAGAGAGAAGTGGGGCCGCTTCTAAGAGAATTATGTGAGGCTCAATTATTGAAAACTCTCACAGAACCAGGCATATGTTCATGGCCAAAACAAACATAATAATGAGAACTGAATTGTGTTAGGAAGAATCCTGTGTGGAGTATATCATCGCTTACATAAATGGAAAAATAGTTCACGGACAACATGTCTACTGGTCAGCTAGTAAAGTAAATATAAGTTCACAAGGAAAGGTTCAAAGGGTAATACCTAACTATCCTATGTAGGCTTCAACCGTTGAACTTTATCACCTAGTCTTGTGTCTCATAGTCACCAAGTCTCGTGTTTCACGGTCTCATTTCTCTCCCAATTCTCATTCATGTGGGGAATTGTGGGAAAAAAGGGCTAGTGTTTGATTTTGGCATAAAATTTGTGTGGGACCCGTTGGTCAAATTTGAAAGATCGAAGTTGATCCTTGTTCTCCTCCGTGAGAGTATCGAAATCATATATTTATTTGCCAAAATTGATGAATGGATGAATGAGAAATTGGAGCTCAAAGATGACCATTGGAAGATGGTTTATGTGGGAATAAAACTAGTCCTACATAGGAAAATAAAGAAAGTATGAACCACTTAATATAGGATTACACTTTAGAAGAGTGTAATCATGTATAGCAAAGAGGCTCTTTCTACGTGCGCGTGCAGGGAGGTGTAAATCATGGACCAAAATTGCATTCGAACCTTGAATTTGTGTATAGGCGCGACCTACGTACAAGAATGTCGAACCGAACGGAGCAAAATTAGCCTGTTTGGAGTGCCCACGTTTTTTTGAAATTTTTTGCTTTCTTTTTTGAAATTTTTTGCTTTCTTCAACCGACCTTTGAGTTGCCCAAAACTCCTAGAAATTGAAGCAACTGTAGCGTTTATTGCTATGGAATTAATAGGCAGATTTAATTTTATATTAAATCTCATTTTCCAGCAATCTAACCACGAGAATACTGCATACACACGAAAATATTCTATCAAAATTAGTGTTGTCTGTATACATAATCTATTACATTTTCAGCGTCATCTTGTTGGTGATATTGTTCAATACAAACTCAGTTCGCAGAAATAGTTTTTGCAATGCTCGAATTCTACTGTCACCATTATATCCTGAGAAATAGACGTTCGAATTTAATCTCAAGCACTTGTGGTGAGGGAGCGAATCTGTTTTAAGAAAACTGTGCTTGCACAGGCCTCGGGTTGAAAATTTATTTATCTTCTGCAATTTATTCTTACGGTTATTTATTTAGCTAGTTATATTTTTGCAATTTACTAGATTCATATATTTTGCAATTTACTTGTTTTATATTTATGTTATATATATACACGATATTTTTAGGTGTAAGTGAAAATATGGTATGTGAAAAGGATAAAGAAAATATGTGCAAATACGATCAAATGTATATACGATAAACTTCAAATACGGTATGTAATATATACAGTAAGCTGCAAATATGATAAGTTGCTTGCAAATATGGTAAGCTGTAAATACGGTAAGCTGCATATACGGTATACGATAATTCAATTTCATTAACACCACTTTATTACAACAGTATTTATATAGGAAAATATGACCGATTGAAAGCCAGAGTGAATACTTATGGCCATCAGCGGCTTCACGTGCACGTTGGATTGGAGGCTTCATTGGATCAAAAAAGAATAACTAAGAATGCTGGCACTGGTAGTGTCTCGCAGGAGGAGAAGAAGAGGAAGAAAGGTTTTGATTGGGGGTGAGATGTGGGGGGTTTATATATATTTATATTTATCTTTTGATTTTTTCATTTAACTAAATAACTTATTTAATACGAGAAAAATGCAAAGTATCATTTTATCTCTTTAATTTGGTCAAAATTGATCAATTTTTATATTTTTTGGTTAACTAATGGAAAGGGGACGATTTTCGTCTAGCAGTCTATAAGGGTCCGTTTGATTGTAATAATGAAATTTTGGTGGAAAGAAAACGAATTTAAGATAATTGAATTACCTAGAATTTGTTTTTCTGGAAGTTGTCAATTAAATGTGTTTGATTAGTATAATTTTTCATCTGAAAAATGTTAAAATTTTGGATCTTTTGACGTTCGCTGTGTCTTGTTTTTATGAAAATTGTCAATTAAAGGGGTAATTTTTTATTTTTTTATTTTTTACAATTGTTGATAGATTTTGTTCCCATTGCTGAAAATAAAATAAAAAAAAAACAAAAGGTTGGAAATCATTTTCACACCAAAATTAAAGGAATTGATTTTCCTTAAAAAGCTAGAAAAGAGGGTCACGTGGAGTGGGAAATGGAAAACCAATTCCACGACATTTGTTTGCAATCAAAAATCCAATTTTTGATGAAATTCCATGGAAAAAAAGGTTATCAAACATGGTCTAACTATATATTTATGAAAGGTTAGGGNAAGTTGAGGATAAAGTGTTTCTGAAAGTAGCACCGATGAAAGGTGTACTTAGATTTGGAAAGAAAGGCAAGCTATGACCCCGATATATCGGACCTTTCGAGATATTTGATAGAGTCAGAAATGTGGCTTACCGACTAGCTTTGCCACCTGAATTATCGGCGGTGCACAATGTGTTCCTAGATCGATGATAAAGAAGTATGTACATAATCATGTAGTGAGTCATCAAACCTTGGAGGTATAGAAAGATTTATCGTACGAGGAACTACCGATCAAGATATTGGATCGAAAAGTGCATAAACTAAGGAATAAAGAGATTCAGCTGGTTAAGATACAGCGGAATCATCACGGTGTAGAAGAAGTCACTTGGGAAAAAGAAGAAGAAGCCAAAGACAAGTATCCAACACTATTCGCCCAATCGGAAGGTAAATTTCGAGGACAAAATTTTAATTAAGGTGTGGGGGATATAGAACCCAAAATAATTCTAGACACCTTAATGACACTAAAACATGAATATTGGATGACTAAAGTATACTTCAGATTTTTAGTCTCATTTGAGACCCATTTTCGACATATGAAACATTCGATTTGGAAGATGATATCTAAATAAAAGTTGTATCTCATTGAGTTAGCTTTCTAACGCATTTTAAATTACCTCAATCGGATATCGGGAGAAGTTATGATAGAAACACTAAAAGCTATGCAGTGTTAACCAGACTACAACCGGTCGACCGAAACTGCTTGAAATAAAAATTCTCGTTTTTCTCTAGAATTTAAATATTTATTTTCATCAATTATTTTCTCAAAGGGCCACCCCCATTTTTGGCAATAAAAACCCCACTAAATTGAAGCATTTAACCTCAAACTTAAATGGCACCCATGTTTTCTCTATTAAATGAAATTTGACCCTTCATTTGCTTTAAGTTATGAGATATTTACCTATAAATAGAAACCTTATTTCACTCATTTTTTTTCACATCAAAAGCAAGAGCTTTTACATACTAAAAAAAGAGTTTCTAAGAGAGAAAAAGAGAGGGACGAAGACTATTTTTCCTAGAAGTTTAAGAAGTGTTTTCAAGCATCAATTTTCAATGATTTTCAAACATCCAAGGAGTGCATTTCTTTCAACGTCCAAGTTTCATCGAAGTTTTCAATCCAAATTTTCAAAGTTTCAAAAGTATCAATCAAAGTAGATAGAGGTGCAATGTGTTTAATCGTGTTAAGTTATAATTTTCGATTCATGTTAATGTTTGTATGTCAAATGGTACTCCGGTACG
Source organism: Olea europaea var. sylvestris (assembly GCF_002742605.1). Taxonomy (NCBI): domain Eukaryota; kingdom Viridiplantae; phylum Streptophyta; class Magnoliopsida; order Lamiales; family Oleaceae; genus Olea; species Olea europaea. The sequence goes on along the minus strand of NW_019255473.1, from coordinate 10,755 downwards.
GCATATCCCTCTATGTTAATGGTTGTATGTCAAATGGTACTCCGATACGGCATACCCCTCTATGTTGAAGAAATGTTCGTATATCAAATGGTGCCCTCGGGTACGGCATACCCTTTCATGTCAAACGGTGCCTCCGGGTACGACATGTATGAAAAGTCATAAAGTTAATGTTTTGAAATGTATAGCTTGATCACGAATGCATCTATGACACCTATTAAGTTTTTCAACTCATGGGTTTAATCCCATCTCTACAGATTGAAGGAATTCTACCTCGGGCATGGACGGAGGAGAAGATGGAGAGTGATGCAACGAGCC
>NW_019255473.1:0-2119 GCF_002742605.1 Olea europaea var. sylvestris | reverse complement strand
GATATAGTTTTATTTAATTTTATATATGTCTATTTAGATAAATTTACATAAAATAAAAAATATAATATAATTATCTTTTTAAAAGTGGATGTAAATAGCGCCACAATCTATATGCAAGATAAACTCTATTTTGGAGGAACCATGCATAAAAAATAAGCACCAAGAAATTCTATTTCAACTTTTTAAAATAGAGATTTAAGATACTAATATGCTCTTTTTAAACCCAAATCTACAACTTATTATTATTTTATAATAATTTCATTTAATAAACTACAAATTTTACGTTTAAAAGAATTCAAATGGTATTTGAATTCATTAATTATTAACATATAAAAATTATATTAAATAAAAAAGAGGATAAGAATAAATATTTCTTGAAATAAAAATGAACTTCCAAACAAAGAAAATTTTTAGTGCGCATAAAAAAATTTAAATAGAAAATTTCACGTAGATCTCTTATCGACAATTTGTGGCAAAAAATGGAAAAAATATTAAGCAATTCCGCTGTCCCTAGATTCCCTACAATGTTAAGGTAATGAATATTCGAGAAAGACACAGATCAAGAATCAAAGTCTGGGCATGTCGCACGTATTAGATTACTTAAGAGTCTAGATATTCTAATCTTGGGACAAATAAAGAGAGATCACAGAGGTTTGGAAGAAATCGTAACGTGAAAAGCAAAAGAATAAGGAAATGGCAAAATCTCCTGAAACTGAGCACCCTGTCAAGGTTTATGGATGGGGTTCAAGAAACTCATCTGGGGTTTTAGCTCCAATCAATTTCTCCAGAAGGTATACATCTCCATTTCTGGTTTTCTTTTGATTCCCACTTTTTTCTTTTGTTTCTGTTCTTGTTTGTGCATTGAATTTGGCTATTTTTCAATTGATTTACACCTTATTTGGTGTTCAGGGAGACCGGAGACCATGATGTGCAGTTCAAAGTGTTGTATTGCGGGGTCTGCCATACGGATCTTCATGTGGTCAAGAATGATTGGGGCTCCACTCAGTATCCAATTATTCCTGGGTAACATCGATCTCTCACGCATAGTTATTGTATGAGTATTGTTTGCCAGTTTGAATCACCTTAAACGTTCGTAAAAATTTGCAAAGTACCAATCGATTCGCATATCAACTCTGCTGATTATTGCAGGCACGAGATTGTAGGTGAAGTAACTGAGGTTGGTAGCAAGGTGGAGAAAGTCAAGGTTGGGGACGAAGTGGGAGTAGGATGTTTAGTTGGATCATGTCGCCAGTGTGATCAGTGCACCAATGGTCTTGAAAACTACTGTCCAAAAGTTATATGGACCTATGGCTCCGTTTACACTGATGGTACCCCATCACAAGGAGGTTATTCTAATTTAATGGTTGTTGACGAGCACTTTATTGTTCTTTGGCCCAAGAACTTTCCCCTCGACGCTGGTGCTCCTCTCTTATGTGCTGGGATTACGACTTACAGTCCCTTGAGGTACTTCGGATTTGACAAGCCGGGAATGAATATTGGTGTTGTTGGGCTTGGCGGGCTTGGCCATGTAGCTGTGAAGTTTGCCAAGGCTTTTGGTACTAATGTTACAGTTATCAGTAAATCTACTAATAAGAAGAAGGATGCTATTGAAAAACTTGGTGCAGACTCTTTTTTGGTTAGTCGTAATCAGGAGGAGATGAAGGTGAGAAGAATCAAGATTTTGCTTCATTTTTCAATTTTTTTTCTTTTTTTTTTAAATCTTCTGCTGAGATATGAAACCACATTAATCGTTTCTGTTCAGGCTGCAGCTGGGACGTTGGACGGGATCCTTGATACTGTATCTGCTACTCACGCCCTTTCACCCTTGATTGGTTTGTTGAAGCCTCATGGAAAGATGGTACTGCTTGGTGCTCCGGCACAGCCACTCGAGTTGCCAGTGTTTCCCTTGCTTACAGGTAAGAGTTTCTCATTCTCTTGGTCCTTTGGACCCTTAAGCATGTCTGTATAAGCTTAATAAGTTACAAATAACTAACAAGAAATAAGTTTAAGGGGGAAAAAATATACATTTTCTAATTAGCCTAATTCAAAGAAAACTCGAGGGGTTAATTCTGCTAAAGGCATCGATTCCCGGTTTCTCTGGACTAAACTGCCGGTCTGG
>NW_019255472.1:0-1158 GCF_002742605.1 Olea europaea var. sylvestris | reverse complement strand
AAAAAAAAAAACTTAAAGTATGATGGGTAGAAGTTGTGATAGAATATCACTTTTCACTCAAATAAACAAACTTTCATAAATCTAATAACATATATTTCATACAATAAAGTTATTTTCTCTCAACAACTCTCTTATACAAACCTTACAATTTCTCTTCTACCCGATAGTTCAACCTATATGCCAATGCACCTATTTATAGGAAAAAACTAAGAAGTGTTCAAGATGATCCAGTAACTCAACCTCCTTTAGTAGAAGAAGTCAATTGAGCAAGTAACCTAATCCCATATCCTTTGATAGAAGGAGAGTCCAAGATGCTTAAGTAACTTCTTTAACCTCCTTTGGTAGAAGAAGTATTCAAAATGAACAAGTAACTTCCACTTCCATTAGAAGAAGAATTCAAAATGATTAAGTAGCTTCCACTTCCTTTAGAGAAGAAGAGTACAAGATGATTAAGCAAATCTTTAATAGCTATCGACCAATCACAAGCTTTTCCTTAACCATGTAATATTCTTCTATCCAATAAAATACTTTTGCTTAATCAATTAAAATTTTGACTAAGTCATATCTTCATCTTCAATCTTCTAGATGATTTTGAACTTCTTCCCATTTCTAGAATTTCATTGGTCAAGTTTACACTACTTTCAACAAAGTAATCATCATTTTTTTATACAGAAATACGAAGTTGAAATGCTCATTCATAGATCTATATCTATTTATAATAATAGATAGCATCCAAATTAGAAATGCTTTTAAATTCAACAGAAATTTAATTTGAATTATTTTAGTTGGTGTTTTGTTCTAAATCCTAGCACATCTCCACTCAAGGATGGAGCCAGACATTCGGCATTGTGTGGTTAAAAATTGAAATACAATTTTTTTTAAAACAACATATCATTAATCACTCCTACATTGTAATCTACGCGTTTTCATACTCTGAAAACATTGTATAATTACATCATTATTAATATTGGTGACTACATCATTCTCAATATATGGAACTAAAATGTCATTTAGCCATTGATGCATTGTCAATAAAGAAGAATTATGCATTACAATTTAGCATGAACTTTCACATTTTCACTCCACAATCAAGATGCATCATGCATGTATTTGTAAAGCTATTGTCATTTGTCAAAAAATTAATATCAATATAATTCT
>NW_019255471.1:0-1158 GCF_002742605.1 Olea europaea var. sylvestris | reverse complement strand
GGTCAATGGCGTTGTCAACAGAAACTGCAACTAAAGTAATTGTGGTTGTTGTGAGGCTCACCAGCCATTACGAAGGAAGTACGTTCCATGGGTGGGATTGGATGGATTGGGAATGTGAATATATTTGGTCAATTGACAACTTTTTGGATGAAAATCGTTAGAGATCCTATCACGCACGTTTATGAAAAGGTATGTGATCATGCTGCACATTTTGAAAATGTTTGGAACCTTTGATGCAAATTTTCTTTGTCCCTGCTATATAAAAAGGAGAATGAAAAGTTAATGTAGTTAGTAATAGTGAATTCTTTCATTTTATCACACTGCAGCCTTTTTTTTTTTTTTAATCGTGGGATAAAAAGGGGAATGGGTGGTTACTGTCGTTGGTAACAGCGAATTATCCCATTTTATCACAATTTAGCCTTTTTTTCAATCATGGGAGCAAAAACGACGTAGTATTTAACTTTTTATGATAAAAAGTAAGTTTTGAAAAGCCAAAAATACTCTTTATTTCTACTTTATAGTCATTGCATTTAATAAGTTATATATTTCAATGCTCTACTTTTTGAATCATTAATGTCAAATAAAAGATTGTGTGAAATCAATAATGTTTATTGAAAAAGGAAAAATAAAGAGCCAAAATAGATAATATTATTGGAGTTTATTAGAGTGACTCCCCAGTTTTAAAAAATATCATATGCACAATAAAGAGTATTTTTAAATTTAGAGAGAGAAAATTTTTACACACCCAGTAATTCTCTTCATTTTTGCCTTTTTTTCAAAGATCTTTTATTAAATTTTCCTAATATATTGTTTAATGTATTTTTTATATGTCAATGATCAATCAATTCAAATGTGATTTGAATAATTTACATAGGAGAGTATTGAAATCTATAAATTATTATATATATGCAATCAATGTAAATTAAGAATAGAGAGTAAGCTAGGATATTTAAATTTAGAGAGTCAAGCTCACTCTTTATTTTAAAAAAGTTAAAATACAATTCTTTTAAAATTAATTTTTAAGCATTCATTCTATAAATAGAGATCATACATATTTAAAGTCTCTTGAAAATAGTTTAAAAAATTATTACTTTTAAATTTAAAGATATTAATTGGGTTTTGATACCCAATAAATTTCTGACAATGACGTTAAATTGT
>NW_019255470.1:0-1158 GCF_002742605.1 Olea europaea var. sylvestris | reverse complement strand
GGCTAATCCTCTACTTCAAGGCTAGATCATTTTGGTTCCCAATTCCTCAATTTTGTACAACTCCAATCCAATATCATCCAAACTTGTCTAATCCGAGTTTAACCTAAAATTGACCAAATTTAACCTAAATTAAGTAGAAATTTGCTCAAAATAAATAAGAATCAACCCGAATAAGCACACTAAATGCACTTATCAAATTCCCCCAACTTAAATTCTTGTTCATCTTAAGTCACCTATTAAAAACACATTCAAGCAAAAACATAAAAACTTTAGGTAATCTAGCCAAACTTACATCAAGTATTTGAAATTATTTGATAATTCATAAAAATATTTACAAGCAATGTAAATAAAACTAATTATTTACTCGTTCAATGTTCGATCAATATCAGTTTGTGCTTGTATATAGTCAATCTAATAATTCTGAGCCTTTAGGTTGGTTATTTTTTTACCCTTTATAGTCAACTATTTCCTTTCTCTTTCGTGGGATGCATACCTCCAAATTTGTTTTTAATTCACTCACAGTGGTGTTCATGCTAAGGTTGATTTCACAACACTCTTTCCTTTTCGTTCAAGTTTGGTTGAGATATCACCAATTGTAACTCAATATCTCAATAAATAAGGATTCTCTAAATTTTTTATTATTTCAACCTCTAAAAATCAGCCAAGTTACTATTGTTAAAGGTATGATTCTCTCAAATAAGTGTGTTCATACACTAACATTATCCCTTGAGTTTTTTCTCCATTAAGCTTCCTAATTGACTCTTGTAGCGAGATTTTGGCCTATGACTTTCAATTTGGATGACTATAGAGCACCATATTTTAGATACACTTTTAGGTATAATTGCTCAAATTATAAAGACTATAAAGAGACATGTCACAGCGACGCAGCTTTTTTTATTTTATTTTATTTTATTTTGCAATGATTGGTGCAATTCTTCTCATTAAACACTCATTCTCAAGAACCGATCCCTAACTCAAAATTTTCACCAGTGATTCTTCTGATTGATCTTAGATAATCCACATAAGAAATTATACGCATGTAATTCCCATTCATATCAAAATCTTGATAAAACAGTGCAATCACCCCCAAACTAGTCCTTTCAATTGTTTAAGATAGTTTTATTTTCAATCATGATCTCTGTTCGTTAACCTAAGTTC
>NW_019255469.1:0-1158 GCF_002742605.1 Olea europaea var. sylvestris | reverse complement strand
GTAGGGAAATTGCTTGATTTGGTGTTTTGTAAAATAGACTGCCTTTGAAGCTTTAAATCCTTCACTTGTGGCAATGTTAGAGCATGATTACCTTTACATACATGTCATAGAAGTGTGATAAGAATTTGGGAATTAATGGATATGGTTAAGGGGGTGAAAAGGGAATGGAAAAATAAGTGGATGGTGATGTAAACCGGAAAAAACAGATTCTGTCCATTTGAATATTTGAATTAGTTTCAATCTTTACATGTTCATTTGTTATCTCTTAGGGTTGGAAATTAAATTAGGTTGTTGACAATAATTAGATGACGTTGACACACATAATTGAACTCAAGAAATAGTGAATTTTATGAGACTATTGTACATTTCGATTGATAACTTGAAATGATAGCACCATCTAAATTTTTTCAGCATGCACAGATGTAGTACTGGATTATGTGTATGTCAAGGTTATCAAATCTAGGATTGTGTTTATATTAGATGATCATACAGGTGGCTTTTTTACTTTAAGTTAAAAAAAAAAAAAAATGATCTATACTCTATAGAAGCGCACACACGAGAGTGAAAGGTAAATAAAAATTCATTTGCAACTACAATGCAAGAACATATCATTTGTAATATAGTAATATTTGAATACTTGCATCACTTTGGTAAGAAGTTCATGTATATCGTACAACGATTGTGATTATTGAGTACATATTGACATTGGTCTTAATTAAACGCGTCATTCACGAGCATTTTCATGTGCATACACGATGTAATCCATGATTGAAAATCTAGCATGCGCAATATGATTGAAAAGTTGAATTTTCCTCATAAAGTTTTTATTGACCACTAATAGGCACCGATGTATGTGAGACATGCTTATGTGATATACTTTGGCATTATGAGTATACTTCTTGGATAATTGCAACAATAGATAGGAGATGGGCCTTTGGTGATCACGGATGGTACACTCTTTAGCGTCGTTATTAGCCATTCGATTATTGATTATTGGTATTGATATCGATGTTGTGCAGAGTTCTATTCGATAAATAGTAGTTGAATAGAGTGCCCAATGGAAGATTTCAAATAAAATTATTTCTAGTTGACTTTAACGAATATTTGAACACGATGCATCATAAGCATAATGTTTAAAGTAAATGGCATGGTGTCATA
>NW_019255468.1:0-1158 GCF_002742605.1 Olea europaea var. sylvestris | reverse complement strand
CCAGTCCTCACGCTCACAAGGTCATACACAATAACATGATAAAATTTCTTCACATAAAATAAGTAAGTTATAGAAAAAGCAAAACTTATTTTCATATCAGTAAATTTTTAATAACATTCCCTTGTAAGTAAAAAGTATACATCTAATTTAAAAAGTCACTTATAAGTATATTTTTAGAAATAAGTTAAAAATTCATTTATAAATAAAAATCTTTTATATACTAAAATATTTACTTATATGCGTTATAAAATCCCTCATAAGCTTATAAGTCAAAAATTTAGTTATAAATAAAAATCCCTTATATGAGTAAATTTATGTACAACTAAGAAAAACTACTTATAACTAAAAAATATTTCATTACTTTTTAAATTTTTCAATACTGGTATGTTATTCTAATAATAGCAACAAATTGTGCATTAGAATAATCCACCTTAATCCTATCCTCCATAATCTTATCTACCCCAATCCTATCCCGTCTATCCTATACAACGTATCAAATGTGCCCAAACATGCCCATAGTGTTTTATTTATATGCTTATACGGCCTCCCAAACTCGGATATCTTAGAACTGACTTTATCTTAATCTAGTTCTTGCCTTTTTTCAGAAAATTGGTTACCCAAATCCCTTGTCAAGAACATATATATCCATGCACTGGTGAGAAATGCATAATATTTATCCATGGAGAACAGTTCTATGTCTGAAATACAATACTGTAAAACTGATTCAGCATGCAAATAAAATTAATTAAATACAGACTCTGTTTCCATTTTACTTGAGCAGTCTAGATCAGCATTCCTATTGACACTTGCATTAGAAAGAGAACAATAAGGAGGAGTATATTAATAGTAGTGGGGCTTTGTTTATCACCTTCATTTTCATCTTTGAGTCCGGCGGTGGGCTGCATATTCCCTTTCAAATCATTAGCAGCAGTAGATCCCATGCTGGATGAGACATCCAAGACTCCCTTCTCCGGATAACCTGTAAAAAGACAGAAGATTTGTCATTGACCACACCCACAAAAATAAAACAGAAATCTAAATCTAAATTTTGAACATCAGATCTGTTTATTATTAGGCCAATGCATCAACATTAAGCCATGAGCTAAATTATATACAGGTAACATTTCTACATATAAAGAACAAATAAAAGAAGGGGAT
>NW_019255467.1:0-1158 GCF_002742605.1 Olea europaea var. sylvestris | reverse complement strand
TGTCCGTTTTGGGACCATAAGTACTTTTTGGAAATGTAGCGATCGTTTTGGATTGATCTCACAACTTCATCATGACGTACGAGTGATTTCGGCCATTTTTCGAAAGAATAAGCACTTGTATATTTGGAACGATTGGATTATCGACGTACAAAGAATTGAGTGCAACTTTTGCACCCGGTGTCCCTTTTTGGGACCATAAGTACTTTTTGAAAATGTAGCGACAGTTTTTGATTGAACTCACAACTTCATCATGACATACGAGGGATTTCGACCATTTTTCGAAAGAATGAGCACTTGCATATTTGGAACGCTTGGATTGTCGGCGTGCAAAGAATTGAGCGTAACTCTTGCACACGGTGTCCGTTTTGGGACCATAAGTACTTTTTGGAAATGTAGCGATCGTTTTGGATTGATCTCACAACTTCGTCATGACGTACGAGGGATTTCGGCCATTTTTCGAAAGAATGAGCACTTGCATATTTGGAACGCTTGGATTGTCGGCGTGCAAAGAATTGAGCGTAACTCTTGCACACGGTGTCCGTTTTGGGACCATAAGTACTTTTTGGAAATGTAGCGACCGTTTTGGGTTGAACTCACAACTTCTTCGTGACGTACGAGGGATTTCGGCCATTTTTCGAAAGAATGAGCACTTGTATATTTAGAACGCTTGGATTATCGACGTACAAAGAATTGAGCGCAACTTTTGCACCCGGTGTCCGTTTTGGGATCATATGTACTTTTTGAAAATGTAGCGACCGTTTTGGAATGAACTCACAACTTCGTCGTGATGTAGGAGGGATTTCGGCCATTTTTCGAAAGAGAGAGCACTTGCATATTTGGAACGCTTGGATTATCGACGTACGAAGAATTGAGCGCAACTTTTGTACCCGGTGTCCGTTTTGGGACCATAAGTACTTTTTGGAAATGTAGCGCCCGTTTTGGGTTGAACTCACAACTTCGTCGTGAGTTACGAGGGATTTCGGCCATTTTCGAAAGAATAAGCACTTGCATATTTGGAACGCTTGGATTATCGACGTACAAAGAATTGAGCGCAACTTTTGCACCCTGTGTCCGTTTTGGGACCATAAGTACTTTTTGAAAATTTAGCGACCGTTTTTGATTGAACTCACAACTTCGTCATGACATACGAGGGATTTC
>NW_019255466.1:0-1158 GCF_002742605.1 Olea europaea var. sylvestris | reverse complement strand
TCATTCCTTCGAAAAATGGTCGCAATCCCTCGAACGTCACGACGAAGTCGTGAGTTCAATCCAAAGCGGTCGCTACATTTCCATAAAGTACTTATGGGCCCAAAACGGACACCGTGTGCAAAAGTTAGGCTCAATTCTTCGTACGTCGACTATCCAAGCGTTCCAAATATAAAAGTGCTCATTCTTTAAAAAAATGGCCGAACTCCCTCAAACGTCACGACGTAGTTGTGAGTTCAATCCCAAACGATCGCTACATTTCCAAAAAGTACTTATGGGCGCGAAACGGACGCCGTGTTCAAAAGTTGCGCTCAATTCTTCGTACGTCGACTATCCAAGCATTCCAAATATAAAAGTGCTCATTCTTTAAAAAAATGGCTGAACTCCCTCGAACGTCACGACGAAGTTGTGAGTTCAATCCAAAACGGTCGCTACATTTCCTAAAAGTACTTACGGGCCTGAAACGGACTTCGTGTGCAAAAGTTACGCGTAATTCTTCGTACGCCGACTCTCCAAGCGTTCCAAATATAAAAGTACTCATTCTTTCGAAAAATGGCCGAAATCCCTCGAACGTTACGACGAAGTTGTGAGTTCAATCCAAAACGGTCGCTACATTTCCTAAAAGTACTTACGGGCCTGAAACGGACATCATGAGCAAAAGTTACGCTGACTTCTTCGTACGCCGACTATCCAAGCGTTCAAAATATAAAAGTGCTCATTCTTTCAAAAAATGGCTGAAATCCCTCGAACGTCACGACGAAGTTGTGAGTTCAATCCAAAACGATCGCTACATTTCCTAAAAGTACTTACGGGCCTGAAACGGACATCATGAGCAAAAGTTACGCTGACTTCTTCGTACGCCGACTATCCAAGCGTTCAAAATATAAAAGTGCTCATTCTTTCAAAAAATGGCTGAAATCCCTCGAACGTCACGACGAAGTTGTGAGTTCAATCCAAAACGGTCGCTACATTTCCTAAAAGTACTTATGGGCCTAACACGGACATCGTGTGCAAAAGTTACGACCAATTCTTCGTACGCCGACTATCCAAGCGTTCCAAATATAAAAGTACTCATTCATTCGAAAAATGGCTAAAATCCCTCGAACGTCACGACGAAGTTATGAGTTCAATCCAAAAGGGTCGCTACATTACCAAAAAGTA
>NW_019255465.1:0-1158 GCF_002742605.1 Olea europaea var. sylvestris | reverse complement strand
AAGGTCGATAGTCTAGGAAGAACGCGTGGAGTTGCTCCCTCTCCGGTTGATTTAGTAGATAATCTTGGCTTGGCTTCAGGCCTCCTTCTTTGATTGTTCCTTGGTCTTGATTTCTTGTCCCAAAAGTTAGAACTTGGGAGTCGTGGAGCCTTTCGACGACGTCTTTTCACTAGGGTCCATGCCCCCTGATCTTCTTCTAGTGTTTCTTCTTCATTGGGTTGAATTTTCTTACCAAATTCCTACAACTTTATTCCTGTAAGAGACATAGAAGGTAATATTTTACCTGTTTTGCTTGGCATTCTGTATTTCTCTTTCTTCTTTATGAAGTTAGACCAACCGTCATCGATCTCGTCTTCAAATTCTGAGTCAGAATCCCAAACATCCAAATCACCTGTCATAATTTCATAAAAGGTTGGACGATTGGGTGTGCTTGGTACATCCATCCCTGGATAGATATAACTGATAGTGATTTCTCCGTCTACCTCAAATTTCACTGGGATGGCTCCTTTCGGGAGTTGAGGTCCAAATTCACAAAAACAAGAAGAAAATAAGAAAATAAAAAAAGTGAGAAAAAGAAAATTGATGTAAATTATATTGTACGACGGAATTTCGTGTATTAAAATACAAAAATTGTTACAAATTGTATTTTTGAGAAATACAAGTGATGTCGACCTTCTTGTAATTGCAAAATGAAAAAATCTTCTGATTAATGATCTGGATATTTGAAGACGAGGAGCCACGTGGCTTGAACCCTGGTCTTCGAAAATTTGTTGAAAATTTGATTTGTTGAGACTTGGCTTGTTCGGTACTTGAACTTTGGAGCTTGAACTTGAGCTTGCTTTGATTTGAAGAAGATTTTGATCTTCTTGAACTTGGCGTGAACCTATTTGTTTTGAAGAAGATTTCAATCTTGTTGGAGTTCACCGGGTTTGGATTTGAGATGGATTCTTTTCTTCCTTGGGTCTTGGAATTTCTTTAGCACTTCGTGGTTTCGTTCTCTGCTTTCTTGCTTGCTTTCACCTCTTGTGCCCCTTTTTCATCTTATGGACCATTGGTCCTATTTATAGGGCAAATTTCGTGACCAATTTTGGTAACCACTCAATTATCTCTAATTAAGAGATATAATTGAGTAATTTATGATTTTATTTATTTGTTTAT
>NW_019255464.1:0-1158 GCF_002742605.1 Olea europaea var. sylvestris | reverse complement strand
GTTTCCATCTATGACAAGTATGCAACATAAAAGAATGATCATATTATATAACAATGAGAACGTTTAGTATAGTTTAATAAGGACGTAGTCATAATTGTTAAGAGTCTCAATATCACAATTTCATTAGTATGCTAAAATTTTAAAATTTTACAGTTTCACTAATAAACCAACTGATACAATACATCCTCCAACTTCCAAAAATCAGACAGTTAATGCACCATGTACATTATGATTATAAATTGGATGCAAGGAGCAAAAGACAGAATAAGTGGCAGACCTCCAATTTAAAATTAAATGACAAGATGAATATAGGAACCGTCAATCATTCTAAACTCTCTCCACCAAAGGAACTTCAGGATGGTAAAGCATATGAAATCAGAAATCAGATGAATAGTAGAAAAGCGACTCAAAATGATGCACCAAAAAATCACAGAAGGTAGTAGTGATGAAGGTGAAATGCCCAGTGTGTTGGGGTAAGAAAGTACCTGAATTATTTTATTTGCATTAAACAGTGTACTAGCTCCCCCATGATCTAATGGCTTTCCAGCAGCACTTTTACCAGCTGCAAAATCAGTTGGAGGCGTGGCTGGAAACACTTCCATGCTTCTGTCCTTGCTTATCTTTGCAGCAAAACCATGGTTATCATATGAGGAGCTACCAAAATTCACTGGAACTGTCGATTCTGATAGTGGATAAGAACTGGGAGCTCCACCTGAAATTCCAATACCACCTTCTCAGGCGAAAATACATATTGAAGCAAGAGATCCTCAAGGGTAAAAAGCCCTAACACATCCATAAAGAAGCATACCGAAAAGTCTAAGACCCCCCAACCACATATCCCTAAAAAAGTCAGAAGACTAATAACTCAAACATAATTTCTTGTATTTTTTTTAGCAAGAACAGTAAGGAAAGATATACCGCTCTTTCAAGATTTCCCATTGATCCAGCAATATTTCCATTTATCATTAATAATGCAAATTTATATTCTTTTCAATTTACATGAGTTATTTCATCAATAATTGATGCAGCAATACTGTGTTGTCAAATTTTAACATGAATAAAACATGGAGCTTAACACTATACACTTGAATAAGCACCTCAAAGTACAATGCATTGTCAAGAGAGAGTCTCCATGAGGCATATCTCAAACATTACAAG
>NW_019255463.1:0-1158 GCF_002742605.1 Olea europaea var. sylvestris | reverse complement strand
TGTATGACGGATTTTGGCCATTTGTGGAAGAACAAGCACTTGCTTATTTGGAACGGTTGGATTGTCGGCGATCGAAGAACTGATTGTGACTTTTGCATATGGTGTCCGTTTTGGGCCCGTAAGTACCTTTTGGAAATGTAGCGATCCTTTTGTATTGAACCCACCCTTTTTCGCTTGATGTATGAGGGATTATGGTCCTTTGTGGAAGAACAAGCGCTTGCTTATTTGGAATGCTTGGATTGTAGGCGATCGAAGAACTGAGTGTGACTTTGGCATACGCTGTCCGTTTTGGGCCCATAAGTACTTTCCAGAAATGTAGCGATCCTTTTGGATTTAATCCACCCTTTTGCTCACATCTAATGAGGGATTTCGGTCGTTTGTGGATGAACAAGTAGTTGCTTATTTGGAATGCTTGGATTGTTTGCTATCGAAGAACTGTGTGTAACTTTTGCATACGGTGTCCGTTTTGGGCCCACAAGTACTTTTTGGAAATGTAGCGATCCTCTTGGATCGAACCCATGCTTTTCATCACGTTGTATGATTAATCTCGACCATTTGTTCAAGAACACGCAGTTGCTTATTTGGAATGCTTGGATTGTCGACGATCGAAGAACTGAGTGTCACTTTTACATACTGTGCCCGTTTTGGGCCCATAAGTACTTTTCCAAAATGTAGAGACCCTTTTGAATTGAATTCAAAGTTTCAACATGATGTATGACGAATTTTGACCATTTTTGGAAGAACAAGCACTTGCTTATTTGGAACGGTTGGATTGTCGACGATCGAAGATCTGAGTGCGACTTTTGCATACGGTGTCCGTTTTGGGCCCATAAGTACTTTTTGGAAATGTAGAGATCCTCTTGGATCGAACCCATGCTTTTCATCATTTCGTATGATTAATCTAGACCATTTGTTGAAGAACACGCAGTTGCTTATTTGGAATGCTTGGATTGTCGACGATCGAAGAACTGAGTGTCACTTTTCCATACTGTGCCCGTTTTGGGCCCATAAGTAGTTTTCAAAAATGTAGTGACCCTATTGAATTGAACTCATAGTTTCATCATGATGTATGACAAATTTTGGCCATTAGTGGAAGAACAAGCACTTGCTTATTTGGAACGGTTGGATTGTCGGCGTTCGAAGAAACTGAGTGTGACT
>NW_019255462.1:35459-36398 GCF_002742605.1 Olea europaea var. sylvestris | reverse complement strand
CCGGGGACGATTTCATAATTTTTCGCGACAGTGTCGAAATTGGCTCAAATTTGACAGATTGATCGGAAACAAAAATCGCGTCGGGGGCAATTTCTTCATTTTTCGCGACGGTGTCGAAATAGGCTAAAATTTGATTGATTGATGGGAAACAAAAATCGAGCCGGGGGCGATTTCGCAATTTCTCGCGACGGTGTCGAAATTGGCTCAAATTTGACAGATTAATCGGCAGCAAAAATCGCGCCAGGGGTAATTTCGTAATTTTTTGCAACGGTGTCGAAATCAGCCAAAATTTGACTGATTGATGGGAAACAAAAATCGCTCAGGGGCAATTTCGTCATTTTTCGTGACGGTGTCGAAATCGGCTAAAATTTGGCTGATTCATGGAAACAAAAATTGCGCAGGGGGCAATTTCGTCATTTTTCGCGACGGTGTCGGAATCGGCTAAAATTTGACTGATTGATGGGAAACAAAAATCACGCCGGGGGCAATTTCGTCATTTTTGCGACGGTGTCGGAATCGGCTAAAATTTGACTGATTGATGGGGAACAAAAATCTCGCCGGGGGCAATTTTGTCATTTTTCGTGATGGTGTCGGAATCGGCCAAAATTTGACTGATTGATGGGAAACAAAAATCGCGCCGTGGGCAATTTCGTCAGTTTTCGCGACGGTGACGAAATCGGCTAAAATTTGACGGATAGATGGGAAACTAAAATCGCGCAGGGGCAATTTCGTGATTTTTCGTGACGGTGTCGGAATCGGCTAAAATTTGACTGATTGATGGAAAACAAAAATTGCGCCGGGTGCAATTTCGTCATTTTTCGCGACGGTGTCGAAGTCGGCTAAAATTTGACCGATTGATGGGAAACAAAAATCGCGCAGGGCAATTTCGTCATTTTTCGCGACTGTGTCGGAATCGGCTAAAATTTGACTGATTGATGG
>NW_019255462.1:0-35252 GCF_002742605.1 Olea europaea var. sylvestris | reverse complement strand
GGGCGATTTCGTAATTTTTCGTGACGGTGTCGAAATTGGCTCAAATTTGACAGATTGATCGGAAACAAAAATCGCGCCGGGGGTAATTTCGTCATTTTTCGCGATGGTATCGAAATCGGCTAAAATTTGACTGATTGATGCGAAACTAAAATCGCGCAGGAGCAATTTCGTCATTTTTCGCGACGGTGTCGAAAACGGGCTAAAATTTGACTAATTGATGGGAAACAAAAATCGCACAAGTGCAATTTCGTCATTTTTCGTGACGGTGTCGGAATGTGCTCAAATTTGACTGATTGATCAGAAACAAAAATCGCGTCGTGGGCAATTACGTCATTTTTTGCAACGGTGTTGGAATGAGCAAAAATTTGACAGATTGATCGGAAACAAAAATCGCGCCGGGGGCAATTTCGTCATTTTTCGCGACGGTGTCGGAATCGGCTAAAATTTGACTGATTGATGGGAAACAAAAATCGCACCGGGGACGATTTCATAATTTTTCGCGACAGTGTCGAAATTGGCTCAAATTTGACAGATTGATCGGAAACAAAAATCGCGTCGAGGGCAATTTCTTCATTTTTCGCGACGGTGTCGAAATAGGCTAAAATTTGATTGATTGATGGGAAACAAAAATCGCGTCGGGGGCGATTTCGCAATTTCTCGCGACGGTGTCGAAATTGGCTCAAATTTGACAGATTAATCGACAGCAAAAATCGCGCCAGGGGTAATTTCGTAATTTTTCGCGACGGTGTCGAATTCGGCTAAAATTTGACTGATTGATGGGAAACAAAAATTGCGCAGGGGCGGTTTCGTCATTTTTCGTGACGGTGTCGGAATCGGCTAAAATTTGACTGATTGATGGAAACAAAAATTGCGCTGGGGGCAATTTCGTCATTTTTCGCAACGGTGTCGGAATCGGCTAAAATTTGACTGATTGATGGGAAACAAAAATCGCGCAGGGGGCAATTTCGTCATTTTTCACGACGGTGTCAGAATCGGCTAAAATTTGACCGATTGGTGGGAAACAAAAATCGCGTCGGGGCGATTTCGTAATTGTTCGTGACGGTGTCGAAATTGGCTCAAATTTGACAGATTGATCGTAAACAAAAATCGACCAGTGAGCAATTTCGTCACTTTTCGCGACGGTGTCGGAATGGGCTGAAATTTGGCAGATTGATCGCAAGCAAAAACCTCGTCGGGGGCAAATTCGTCATTTTTCACGACGGTGTCGGAATGGGCTAAAATATGACAGGTCGATCGGAAACAAAAATTGCGGCGGGGGCAATTTCGTCAATTTTCGCGACGGTGCCGGAATGGGCTTAAATTTCACAGGTCGATCGGAAACAAAAATCGCGCCGGGGGCAATTTCGTCATTTTTCGCGACGGTTTCGGAATGGGCTGAAATTTGGTAGGTTGATGGGAAACAAAAATCGCGCCGAGGGCAATTGCGTCATTTTTCGTGACGATGTCGGAATGGACTAAAATTTGACAAGTGGATTGGAAACAAAAAACGCGCCAGGGGCAATTTCGTCATTTTTCACGATGGTGTCGGAATGGGCTGAAATTTAGCAGGTTGATTGGAACCCAAAATCACGCCAGGGGGCAATTTCGTCATTTTTCGCGATAGTGTCGGAATGGGCTAAAATTTGTTAGGTTGATCGGAAACAAAAACCGCGCCAGGGGCAATTTCGTCATTTTTGGCGACGGTGTCCGAATGGGCTAAAGTGTGATAGGTTTATCGGAAACGAAAACCTCGCCAGGGAAAATTTCGTCGTTTTTCGCGACGGTGTCGGAATGGCTGAAATTTGGCAGGTTTATTGGAAACAAAAATCGCGCCGGGGGCAATTTCGTCATTTTTCGCGACGGTGTCAGAATGGGCTAAAATTTGACAGGTTGATCGGAAACAAAAATCGCGTCGGGGGCAATTTCGTCATTTTTCGCGACGGTGTCGGAATGGGCTAAAATTTGACAGGTTGATCGAAATCAAAAATCGCGCCTGGGCAATTTTCTCATTTTTCGCGACGGTGTCCGAATGGGCTAAAATGTGACAGGTTGATCTGAAACAAAAATCGCGCCAGGGGTAATTTTGTCATTTTTCGCGACGGTGTCGGAATGGGCTGAAATTTGGCAGGTTGATGGGAAACAAAAATCGCGCTGGGGGCAATTTCGTCATTTTTCGCGACGGTCGGAATGGGCTAAAATTTGACAGGTTGATCGGAAACAAAAACCGCGCCAGGGGCAATTTAGTCATTTTCCACGACGATGTCGGGATTGGCTAAAATTTGACAGGTTGAACGGAAACAAAAATCGTGCCAGGGGTAATTTCGTCATTTTTCGCGAAGGTGTCGAAATGGGCTAAAATTTGACAGGTTGATCGAAAACAATAACCGCGCCAGGGGTACTTTTGTCATTTTTCGCGACGATGTCGGAATGTGTTGAATTTTCGCAGTTTGATTGGTAACGAAAATCTCGCCAGGAGCAATTTCGCCATTTTTCGCGATGGTGCCAGAATGAGCTGAAATTTGGCAGTTTGATTGGAAACAAAAATTGCGCCTGGGGCAATTTCATCAATTTTTGCGAAGGTGTCGGAGTGGGCTGAAATTTGGCAGGTTGACGAGAAACAAAAATCGCACCGGGGGCGATTTCGTCATTTTTCGCTACGGTGTCGGAATGGACTAAAATTTGACAGGTTGATCGGAAACAAAAACCGCACCAGGGGCAATTTCGTCATTTTTCACGATGGTATCGGAATGGGCTGAAATTTGGCTGGTTGATTGGAAACAAAAATCGCGCCGAGGGCATTTTCGTCATTTTTCGCGACGGTGTCGGAATGGGCTAAAATTTGACAGGTTGATCGGAAACAAAAACCGCACCAGGGGCAATTTCGTCATTTTTCACGATGGTATCGGAATGGGCTGAAATTTGGCTGGTTGATTGGAAACAAAAATAGCAACGAGGGCATTTTCGTCATTTTTCGCGACGGTGTCGGAATGGGCTAAAATTTGACAGGTTGATCGGAAACAAAAATCGCTCCAGGGGCAATTTCGTCATTTTTCACGATGGTGTCGGAATGGGCTGAAATTTAGCAGGTTGATTGGAAACCAAAATCGCGCCAGGGGGCAATTTCGTCATTTTTCGCGACTGTGTCGGAATGGGCTAAAATTTGACAGGTAGATCTGAAACAAAAATCGCACCGGGGGCAATTTCGTCATTTTTCGCAACGGTGTCGGCATGAGCTAAAATTTGACAGGTTGATTGGAAACAGAAACCGCGCCGGGGGCAATTTCGTCATTTTTCGCGAGAGAGTCGGAATGGGTTAAATTTGACAGGTGGATCGGAAACAAAAATCGCGCCGGGGGCAATTTCGTCATTTTTCGCGACGGTGTCGGAATGGGCTAAAATTTGACCGGTCGATCGGAAACAAAAACTCGCCGGGGGCAATTTCGTCTTTTTTCGCGACGGTGTCGAAATGGGCTAAAATTTGACAGGTTGATCGAAAACAAGAACCGCGCCGTGGGCAATTTCGTCATTTTTCGCGACGATGTCGGAATGAGCTAAAATTTGACAAATTGATCGTAAACAAAAATCGAGCTGGGAGCAATTTCGTCACTTTTCGTGACGGTGTCGGAATGGGCTGAAATTCGGCGGATTGATCGGAAGCAAAAATCGCGCCGGGGGCAATTTAGTCATTTTTCACGACGGTGTCAGAATGGGCTAAAATCTGACAGGTCGATCGGAAACAAAAATCGCGTCGGGGGCAATTTCGTCAATATTCGCGACGTTGTCGGAATGGGCTTAAATTTGACAAGTCAATCGGAAACAAAAATCGCGCCGGGGGCAATTTCGTCATTTTCACGACGGTGTCGGAATGGGCTAAAATTTGACAGATTGATCGGAAGCAAAAACCGCCCTGGGGGCAATTTCGTCATTTTTCGCGACGGTGTCCAAATGGGCTAAAATATGACAGTTCGATCGGAAACAAAAATCGCGTCGGGGGCAATTTCGTCAATTTTCGCGACGGTGTCGGAATGGGCTAAAATTTGACCGGTCGATCGGAAACAAAAACCGCGCCGTGGGCAATTTCGTCATTTTTCGCGAAGGTGTCGGAATGGGCTAAAATTTAACAGGTTGATCGGAAACAAAAATCGCGCGAGGAGCTATTTCATCATTTTTCGCGACGGTGTCGGAATGGGCTGAAATTTGGCAGGTTAATTGGAAACAAAAATTTCGCCGGGGGCAATTTCGTCATTTTTCGCGACGGTGTCGGAATGGTCAAAAATTTGATAAGTTGACCGGAAACAAAATTCGCGCTAGGGGCAATTTCGTCCTTTTTCGCGACGGTGTAGGAATGGCTAAAATTTGGCAGGTTGATTGGAAACAAAAATTGCGCTTGGGGTAATTTTGTCATTTTTTGCGACGGTGTCGGAATGGGCTGAAATTTGGCAGGTTGATGAGAAACAAAAATCACGCCGGGGGCAATTTCGCCATTTTTCACGATGGTGTCGGAATGGACTAAAATTTGACAGGTTGATCGGAAACAAAAACAGCGCCAGGGGTAATTTCGTCATTTTTCACGACGGTGTCGGAATGGACTGAAATTTGACAGGTTGATTGGAAACAAAAATCGCGTCGGGGGCAATTTCGTCATTTTTCGCGACTGTGTCGGATTGGGCTAAAATTTGTCAGGTTGATCGAAAACAAAAACCGCGCCAGGGGCAATTTCGCCATTTTTCACGACTGTGTCTGAATGGGCTAAAAGGTGACAGGTTGATCGGAAACGAAAACCGCGGCAGGGGTAATTTCGTCATTTTTCGCAACGGTGCCAGTTACGGGCTGAAAAATTGGCAGGTTGATTGAAAACAAAAATCGCGTCGGGGGCAATTTCTTCATTTTTCGCGACGGTGTCGGAATGGTCTAAAATTTGACAGGGTGATCGGAAACAAAACTCGCGCCAGGGGCAATTTCGCCATTTTTCGCGACGGTGTCCGAATGGCTGAAATTTGGCAAGTTGATTGGAAACAAAAATCGTGCCGGGGGCAATTTCGTCACTTTTCGCGACAGTGTCGGAATGGGCTGAAATTTGACAGGTTGATCGGAAACAAAAACCGCGCCAAGGGCAATTTCGTCATTTTTCACGATGGTGCCGGAATGAGCTGAAATTTGGCAGATTGATAGGAAACAAAAATGGCGCTAGGGACAATTTCGTCATTTGTCGAGATGATTTCGGAATGGGCTAAAATTCGACAGGTTGATCGAAAACAGAAATCGCGCCAGGAGCTAATTCGTCATTTTTCGCGACGGTGTCGGAAAGGGCTGAAATTTGGCAGGTTAATTGAAAACAAACTTGCGCCGGGGGCAATTTCGTCATTTTTCGCGACGGTGCCGGAACGATCTAAAATTTGACAAGTTGATCGGAAACAAAAATCGCGCCATGGGCAATTTCCTCATTTTTCGCGACGGTGTTGGAATGGGCTGAAATTTGGCAGGTTGATTGGAAACAAAAGTCGCGCTGGGGGTAATTTCGTCATTTTTCGTGAAGGTGTCGGAATGGGCTAAAATTTGACAGGTTGATCGGAAACAAAAACCGTGCCAGGGGCAATTTCGTCATTTTTCGCGATGGTGTCCGAATGGGCTAAAATGTGATAGGTTGATCGGAAACAAAAACCGCGCCATGGGTAATTTCGTCATTCTTCGTGGTGGTGTCGATTACCGGCTGAAATTTGGCAAGTTGACTGGAAACAAAAATCACGCCGGGGGCAATTTCGTCATTTTTCGTGAAGGTGTCGGAATGGGCTAAAATTTGACAGGTTGATCGGAAACAAAAACCGTGCCAGGGGCAATTTCGTCATTTTTCGCGGTGGTGTCCGAATGGGCTAAAATGTGATAGGTTGATTGGAAACAAAAATCGCGCCATGGGTAATTTCGTCATTCTTAGTGGTGATGTCGATTACGGGCCGAAATTTGGCAAGTTGACTGGAAACAAAAATCGCGCCGGGGCAATTTCGTCAGTTTTCGCGACGGTGTCGGAATGGGCTAAAATTTGACAGGTTGATCGGAAACAAAAACGCGCCAGGGGCAATTTCGTCATTTTTCGCGGTGGTGTCCGAATGGGCTAAAATGTGATAGGTTGATCGGAAACATAGGTTGATCGGAAACAAAAACCGCGCCATGGGTAATTTCGTCATTCTTAGTGGTGGTGTCGATTACGGGCCGAAATTTGGCAAGTTGACTGGAAACAAAAATCGCGCCGGGGCAATTTCGTCAGTTTTCGCGACGGTGTCGGAATGGGCTAAAATTTGACAGGTTGATCGAAAACAAAAACCACGCCAGGGGCAATTTCGTCATTTTTCACGGCGGTGTCGGAATGAGCTGAAATTTGGCAGGTTGATTGGAAACAAAAATCGCGCGCGTGGGGCAATTTCGTCATTTTTAGCGACTGTGTCGGAATGGGCTAAAATTTGTCAGCTTGATCGGCAACAAAAATCGTGCCAGGGGCAATTTCGTCATTTTTCGCGGTGGTGTCCGAATGGGCTAAAATGTGATACGTTGATCGGAAACAAAAACGGCGCCATGGGTAATTTCGTCATTTTTCATGACGGTGTCGATTACGGGCTGAAATTTGGCAGGTTGACTGGAAACAAAAATCGCGCCGGGGCAATTTCGTCATTTTTCGCGACGGTGTCTGAATGGTCTAAAATTTGACAGGTTGATTGGAAACAAAAATCGCGCCAAGGGCAATTTTGACAATTTCCACGACTGTGCCGGAATGGGCTCACATTTGACAGGTTGATCGAAAACAAAAATCGCGCCAGGGGAAATTTCGTCATTTTTCACGATGGTTCGGAATGGGCTGAAATTTGGCAGGTTGATGGGAAACAAAAGTCGCGCCGGGGGCAATTTCGTCATTTTTCGCGACGGTGTCGGAATGGGCTAAAATTTGACAGGTTGATCGGAAACAAAAATCGTGCCAGGGGCAATTTCGTCATTTTTCGCGACGGTGTTGGAATGGGCTGAAATTTGGCAGGTTGATTGGAAACAAAAGTCGCACTGGGGGCAATTTCATCATTTTTCGCGAAGGTGTCGGAATGGGCTAAAATTTGACAGTTTGATCGGAAACAAAAATCGTGCCAGGGGCAATTTCGTCATTTTTCGCGGTGGTGTCCGAATGGGCTAAAATGTGGTAGGTTGATCGGAAACAAAAACCGCGCCATGGGTTATTTCGTCATTTTTCGTGACGGTGTCGATTACGGACTGAAATTTGGTTGGTTGACTGGAAACAAAAATCGCGCCGGGGCAATTTCGTCATTTTTAGCGACGGTGTCGGAATGGGCTAAAATTTGACAGGTTGATCTGAAACAAAAACCGCGCCAGGGGCAATTTTGACATTTTCCACGACGATGTCGAAATGGGCTAACATTTGACAGGTTGATCGAAAACAAAAATCGCGCCAGAGGAAATTTCGTCATTTTTCACGACGGTGTCGGAATGGGCTGAAATTTGGCAGGTTGATGGGAAACCAAAGTCGCGCCGGGGGCAATTTCATCATTTTGTGCGACGGTGTCGGAATGGGCTAAAATTTGACAGGTTGATCGTAATCAAAAATCGCGCCAGGGGCAATTTCGTCATTTTTCTCGACGGTGTCTGAATGGGCTAAAATGTGACAGGTTGATCTGAAACAAAAACCACGCCAGGGGTAAGTTCGTCATTTTTCACGACGGTGTCGGAATGAGCTAAAATTTGGCAGGTTGATGGGAAACAAAACCGCGACAGGGGCAATTTCGTAATTTTTCGCGACGGTGTCAAAATCGACTGAAATTTGGCCGTTTGATTGGAAACAAAAATCGCGCCCGGGGCAATTTCGTCATTTTTTGCGACGGCGTCAGAATGGGCTTAAATTTGACAGGTTGATCGGAAACAAAAATCGCGCCAGGGGCAATTTCATCATTTTTCGTGACGGTGTCGGATTGGCTGAAATTTGGCCGGTTGATTGGAAACAAAAATCGCGCCGGGGGTAATTTCGTCATTTTTCGCGACTGTGTCGGAGTGGGCTAAAATTTGACAAGTTGATCGGAAACAAAAACTGCGCCAGGGGCAATTTCGTCATTTTTCACGATGGTGCCGGAATGAGCTGAAATTTGGCAGGTTGATAGGAAACAAAAATCGAGCTAGGGGTAATTTCGTCATTTGTCGAGATGATTTTCGAATGGGCTAAAATTTGATAGGTTGATCGGAAACAGAAATCGCGCCAGGAGCTACTTCGTCATTTTTCGCGACGGTGTCGGAATGGGCTGAAATTTGGCAGGTTAATTGGAAACAAAAATTGCGCCGAGGGCAATTTCGTCATTTTTCGCGACGGTGTCGGAATGGTATAAAATTTGACAGGCTGATCGGAAACAAAAACCGCGCCCGAGGCAATTTCTTCATTTTTCACGATGGTGTTGGAATGGGCTGAAATTTGGCAGGTTGACGGGAAACAAAAATCGCGTCGGGGGCAATTTTGTCATTTTTCGCGAAGGTGTCGGAATGGGCTAAAAGTTGACAGGTTGATCGGAAACAAAAATAGCGCCAGGGGCAATTTCGTCATTTTTCGCGGTGGTGTCCGAATGGGCTAAAATGTGATAGGTTGATCGGAAACAAAAACCGCGCCATGGGTAATTTCGTCATTTTTCGTGACGGTGTCGATTACGGGCTGAAATTTGGCGGGTTGACTGGGAACAAAAATCGCGCCGGGGGCAATTTCGTCATTTTTCGCGATGGTGTCGGAATGGGCCAAAATTTGTCAGGTCGATCGAAAACGAAAATCGCGCCAGGTAAAATTTCCTCATTTTTCTCGACGGCATCGGAATGGGCTGAAATTTGGCAGGTTGATGGGAAACAAAAATCGCGCTGGGGGCAATTTCGTCATTTTTCGCGACGGTGTCGGAATGGGCTAAAATTTGACAAGTTGATCGGAAACGAAAATCGCGCCAGGGGCAATTTCGACATTTTTCGCGACGGTGTCGGAATGGGCTAAAATTTGACAGGTTTATAGGAAACCAAAACCGCGACAGGGGCAATTTCGTAATTTTTCGCGACGTTGTCGAAATCGGCTGAAATTTGGCAGGTTGATCGGAATTGCGCTTGGGGCAATTTCGTCATTTTTTGCGTCGGTGTCGGAATGGGCTGAAATTTGGCAGATTGATGAGAAACAAAAATCGCGTCGGGGGCAATTTCGTCATTTTTCGCTACGGTGTCGGAATGGGCTAAAATTTGACAAGTTGATCGGAAACAAAAATCGTGCCAGGGGCAATTTCGTCATTTTTCATGACGGTGTCGGAATGGGCTGAAATTTGGCAGGTTGATTGGAAACAAAAATCGCGCGCGAGGGACAATTTCGTCATTTTTAGCGACTGTGTCGGAATGTGCTAAAATTTGTCAGGTTGATCGGCAAAAAAATCGTGCCAGGGGCAATTTCGTCATTTTTCGCGACGGTGTCGCTTATGGGGTGAAATTTGGCGGGTTGATTGGAAACAAAAATCGCGCCGGGGGCAATTTCATCATTTTTCACGACGGTGTCGGAATGGGCTAAAATTTGACAGGTTGATCGGAAAAAAAAACCGCGCCAGGGGCAATTTCGTCATTTTTCACGATGGTGTCGGAATGAGCTGAAATTTGGCAGGTTGATAGGAAACAAAAATCGCGCTAGTGGCACTTTCGTCATTTGTCGAGATGATTTCGAAATGGGCTAAAATTTGATAGGTTGATCGGAAACAGAAATCGCGCCAGGAGCTATTTCGTCATTTTTCGCGACGATGCTGTAATGTGCTGAAATTTGACAGGTTAATTGGAAACAAAAATTGCGCCGAGGGCAATTTCGTCATTTTTCGCGACGACGTCGAAATGGTCTAAAATTTGACAGGTTGATCGGAAACAAAAACCGCGCCATGGGAAATTTCGTCATTTTTCACGACGATGTCGGAATGGGCTGAAATTTGGGAGGTTGATGGGAAACAAAAGTCGCGCCGGGGCAATTTCGTCATTTTTCGCGACGGTGTCGGAATGGCTAAAATTTGACAGGTTGATAGGAAACAAAAATCGCGCCAGGGGCAATTTCGTCATTTTTCGTGACGGTGTCGGATTGGCTGAAATTTGGCAGGTTGATTGGAAACAAAAATTGCGCCGTGGGCAATTTCGTCATTTTTCGCGACTGTGTCGGAGTGGGCAAAAATTTGACAAGTTGATCGGAAACAAAAATCGCGCCCGGGGTAATTTCGTAATTTTTCACGATGGTGCCGGAATGAGCTGAAATTTGGCAGGTTGATAGGAAACAAAAATCGTGCTAGGGGTAATTTCGTCATTTGTCGAGATGATTTCGGAATGGGCTAAAATTTTGACAGGTTGATCGGAAACAGAAATTGCGCCAGGAGCTACTTCGTCATTTTTCGCGACGGTGTCGGAATGGGCTGAAATTTGGCAGGTTAATTGGAAACAAAAATTGCGCCGAGGCCAATTTCGTCATTTTTCGCGACGGTGTCGGAATGGTATAAAATTTGACAGGCTGATCGGAAACAAAAATAGCGCCCGGGGCAATTTCATCATTTTTCGCGATGGTGTTGGAATGGGCTGAAATTTGGTAGGTTGACTGGAAACAAAAATCGCGCCGGGGACAATTTCGTCATTTTTCGCGAAGGTGTCGGAATGGGCTAAAAGTTGACAGGTTGATCGGAAACAAAAACCGTGCCCGGGGCAATTTCGTCATTTTTCGCGGTGGTGTCCGAATGGGCTAAAATGTGATAGGTTGATCGGAAACAGAAACCGCGCCATGGCTAATTTCGTCATTTTTCGTGACGGTGTCGATTACGGGCTAAAATTTGGCAGGTTGACTGGAAACAAAAATCGCGCCGGGGGCAATTTCGTCATTTTTCGCAACGTTGTCGGAATGAGCTAAAATTTGGCAGGTTGATCGAAAACAGAAATCGCGCCAGGGAAAATTTCGTCATTTTTCATGACGGTGTCGGAATGGGCTGATATTTTGCAGCTTGATGGGAAAAAAAAGTCGCGATGTGTGCAATTTCGTCATTTTTCGCGACGGTGTCGGAATGGGCTAAATTTTGACAGGTTGATCGAAAACAAAAATCGCGCCCAGGGAAATTTCGTCATTTTTCACGACGGTGTCGGAATGGGCTGATATTTGTCAGCATGATGGGAAACAAAAGTCGCGCCGTGGGCAATTTCGTCATTTTTCTCTATACGGTGTCCAAATGGGCTAAAATGTGACAGGTTGATCTGAAACAAAAATCGCGCCAGGGGTAATTTCGTCTTTTTTCGCGACGTTGTCGGAATTGGCTGAAATTTGGCAGGTTGATGGGAAACAAAAGTCGCGCCGGGGCAATTTCATCATTTTTCGCGACGGTGTCTGAATGGGCTAAAATTTGACAGGTTGATCGGAAACAAAAATCGCGCCAGGGGCAATTTTGTCATCTTTCGCGACGGTGTCGGAATGGCTGATATTTGGTAGGTTGATTGGAAACAAAAATCGCGCCGGGGGCTATTTTGTCATTTTTTGCGACGGTGTGGGAATGGGCTAAAATTTGACAGGTCGATCGAAAACGAAAATCGCGCCAGGGAAAATTTCCTCATTTTTCTCGACGGTGTCAGAATGGGCTGAAATTTGGCAGGTTGATGGGAAACAAAAATCGTGCTGGGGGCAATTTCATCATTTTTCGCGACGGTGTCGGAATGGGCTAAAATTTGACAAGTTGATCGGAAACAAAAATCGCGCCAGGGGCAATTTCGACATTTTCCGCGACGGTGTCGGAATGGGCTAAAATTAAACGGGTTGATCGGAAACCAAAACCGCGACAGGGGCAATTTCGTAATTTTTCGCGACAGTGTCGAAATCGACTGAAATTTGGCAGGTTGATCGGAATTGCGCCTAGGGCAATTTCGTCATTTTTTGCGTCGGTATCGGAATGGGCTGAAATTTGGCAGATTGGTGAGAAACAAAAATCGCGCCGGGGGCAATTTCGTCATTTTTCGCGACGGTGTCGGAATGGACTTAAATTTGACAGGTTGATCGAAAACAAAAATCGTGCCAGGGGCAATTTCATCATTTTTCACGACAGTGTCGAAATGGGCTGAAATTTGGCAGGTTGATTGGAAACAAAAATCGCGCGCGGGGGCAATTTCGTCATTTTTATCGACTCTGTCGGAATGGGCTAAAATTTGTCAGGTTGATCGGCAACGAAAATCGTGCCAGGGGCAATTTCGTCATTTTTCGCGACGGTGTCGCTTATGGGCTGAAATTTGGCAGGTTGACTGGAAACAAAAATCGCGTCGGGGGCAATTTCGTCATTTTTCTCGACGGTGCCAAAATGGGCTAAAATTTGACAGGTTGATCGGAAACAAAAATCGCGCTAGGGGTAATTTCGTCATTTTTCACGACGGTGTCGGAATGGGCTGAAATTTGGTAGGTTGATGGGAAGCAAAAATCGCGCCGAGGGCAATTTCGTCATTTTTCGCATGGTGTCGGAATGGGCTAAAATTTGACAGGTTGATCGGAAACAAAAACCGCGCTAGGGGCAATTTCGTCATTTTTCGTGACGGTATCGTAATGTGTTGAAATTTGACTGGTTGATTGGTAACGATAATCGCGCCAGGGGCAATTTCGTCATTTTTCACAATGGTGCCAGAATGAGCTGAAATTTGGCAGGTTGATAGGAAACAAAAATTGCACTAGGGACAATTTCGTCATTTGTCGAGATGATTTCGGAATGGGCTAAAATTTGATAGGTTTATCGGAAACAGAAATTGCGCTAGGGTGCTATTTCATCATTTTTCGCGAGGATGCCGGAATGGGCTGAAATTTTGCAGGTTAATTGGAAACAAAAATTGCGACGAGGGCAATTTCGTCATTTTTCGCTACGGCGTCGAAATGGTCTAAAATTTGACAGGTTGATCGGAAACAAAAACTGCGCCATGGGCAATTTCATCATTTTTCGCGACGGTGTCGATTACGGGCTGGAATTTGGCTGGTTGACTGGAAACAAAAATCGCGTCGGGGGCAATTTCGTCATTTTTCGCGATGGTGTCGGAATGGGCTAAAATTTGACAGGTTGATCGAAAATAAAAATTACGCCAGGGGCAATTTCGTAATTTTTCTCGACGGTGTCCGAATGGGCTAAAATGTGACAGGTTGATCTGAAACAAAAACCGCGCCAGGGGCAATTTCGTCATTTTTCTTGACGGTGTCGGAATGGGCTGAAATTTGGCAGGTTGATGGGAAACAAAAATCACGCTGAGGGCAATTTCGTCATTTTTCGCGACGGTGTCGGAATGGGCTAAAATTTGACAAGTTGATCGGAAACAAAAACCGCGCCGGGGGCAATTTCGACATTTTCCACGACAGTGTCGGATTCGGCTAAAATTTGACAGGTTGTTCAAAAACCAAAATCGCGTCAGGGTCAATTTCATAATTTTTCGCGACGGTGTCGGAATGGGCTGAAATTTGACAGGTTGATCGGAAAAAAAATCGTGCCAGGGGCAATTTCGACATTTTTCGCGACGGTGTCGGAATGGGCTAAAATTTGATAGGTTGATCGGAAACCAAAATCGCGCTTGGGGCAATTTCGTAATTTTTCGCGATGATGTCGAAATCGGCTGAAATTTGGCAGGTTGATTGGAAACAAAAATTACGCCTGGGGCAATTTCGTCATTTTTTGCGACGGTGTCGGAATGGGCTGTAATTTGGCAGGTTGATGAGAAACAAAAATCGCGTCGGGGCCAATTTCGTCATTTTTCATGACGATGTCGGAATGGACTAAAATTTGACAGGTTGGTCGGAAACAAAAACCGCGCCAGGGGCAATTTCGTCATTTTTCACGATGGTGTCGGAATGGTCTGAAATTTGGCAGGTTGATTGGAAACAAAAATCGTGTCGGGGGCAATTTCGTCATTTTTCGCGACGGTGTCGAAGTGGGCTAAAATTTGTCAGGTGGATCGGAAACAAAAATCGCACCAGGGGCAATTTCCTCATTTTTTGCGACGGTGTCCGAATGGGCTAACATGTGACAGGTTGATTGGAAACGAAAACCACGCTAGGGGTAATTTCGTCATTTTTCGCGACGGTGTCGGTTATGTGCTGAAATTTGGTAGGTTGATTGGAAACAAAAATCGAGCCGGGGGCAATTTCGTCATTTTTCGCGACGTTGTCGGAATGGGCTAAAATTTTATAGGTTGATCGAAAACAATAACCTCGCCAGGGGGAATTTCATCATTTTTTGCGACGGTGTTGGAATGGGCTGAAATTTGGCAGGTTGATTCGAAACAAAAGTCGCGCCTGTGGCAATTCTATCATTTTTCGCGTCGGTGTAGAAATGGGCTAAAATTTGACAGGTTGATGGGAAACAAAAATCGCGCTGGGGGCAATTTCGTCATTTTTCACGACGGTGTCGGAATGGGGTAAAATTTGTCAAGTTGATCGGAAACAAAATCTTGCCGGGGGCAATTTTGTCATTTTTCGCTACGGTGTTCGAATGGGCTAAAATGTGACATCGCGCTGGGGCAATTTCATCATTTTTTGCGATGATGTCGGAATGGGCTGAAATTTGGCGTGTTGATGAGAAACAAATATCGTGCCGGGGGCAATTTCGTCATTTTTCGCGACGATGTCAAAATGGACTAAAATTTGACACGTTGATCGGAAACAAAAACCGCGCCAGGGGCAATTTCGTCATTTTTCGCGGTGGTGTCCGAATGGGCTAAACCGGAATGGGCTGAAATTTGACAAGTTGATCGGAAACAAAAACCGCGCCAGGGGCAATTTCGTCATTTTTCGCGGTGGTGTCCGAATGGGCTAAAATGTGATAGGTTCATAGAAACAAAAACTGCGCCATGGGTAATTTCGTCGTTTTTCGTGACGGGGTAGATTACGGGCTAAAATTTAGCAAGTTGACTGGAAACAAAAATAGCGCCGGGGGCAATTTCGTCATTTTTCGCGACGGTGTCGGAATGGGCTAAAATTTGACAGGTTGATTGAAAACAAAAATGGTGCCAGTGGAAAATTCGTCATTTTTCACGACGATATCGGAATGAGCTGAAATTTGGCAGGTTGATGGGAAACAAAAGTCGCGCCGAGGGCAATTTCAGCATTTTTCGCGACGGTGTCGGAATGGGCTAAAATTTGACAGGTTGATCGGAAACGAAAATCGCGCCTGGGGCAATTTCGTCATTCTTCTCTACGGTGTCCAAATGGGCTAAAATGTGATAGGTTGATCTGAAACAAAAATCGCGCCAGGGGCAATTTCGTCATTTTTCGCGACGGTGTTGGAATGCGCTGAAATTTGGTAGGTTGATTGGAAACAAAAGTCGCGTCGGGGGCAATTTCGTCATTTTTCCCGAAGGTGTCGGAATGGGCTAAAATTTGACATGTTGATCGGAAACAAAAACCGTGCCATGGGCAATTTCGTCATTTTTCGCGGTGGTGTCCGAATGGGCTAAAATGTGATAGGTTGATCGGAAACAAAAATCGCGCCATGGGTAATTTCGTCATTTTTCGTGACGGTGTCGATTACGGGCTGAAATTTGGGAGGTTGACTGGAAACAAAAATCGCGCCGGGGGCAATTTCGTCATTTTTCGCGACGGTGTCGGAATGGGCTAAAATTTGACAGGTTGATTGAAAACAAAAATCGCGCCAGGGCAAATTTCGTCATTTTTCACGACAGTATCGGAATGGGCTGAAATTTGGCAGGTTGATGGGAAACAAAAGTCGCGCCGGCGGTAATTTCGTCATTTTTCGCGACGGTGTCGGAATGGGCTAAAATTTGACAGGTCGATTGAAAATAAAAATCGTGCCAGTGGCAATTTCGTCATTTTTCTCGACGGTGTCCGAATGGGCTAAAATGTGACAGGTTGATCTGACACAAAAATCGCGCGCGGGGGTAATTTCGTAATTTTTCGCGACGGTGTCGGAATGGGCTGAAATTTGGCAGGTTGATGGGAAACAAAAATCGCGCTGGGGGCAATTTCGTCATTTTTCGCGACGGTGTCGGAATGGGCTAAAATTTGACAAGTTGATCGGAAACAAAAACCGCGCCAGGGGCAATTTCGACATTTTCCGCGACGGTGTAGGAATGGGCTAAAATTTGACAGGTTGATCGGAAACCGAAACCGCGCCTGGGGAAATTTTGTAATTTTTCGCGACGGTGTCGAAATCGGCTGAAATTTGGCAGGTTGATTGTAAACAAAAATTGCGCCTGGGGCAATTTTGTCATTTTTTGCGACGGTGTCTTAATGGGATGAAATTTGGCAGGTTGATGAGAAACAAAAATCGCGCCGGGGGCAATTTCGTCATTTTTCACGACGGTTTTAGAATGGACTAAAATTTGACAGGTTGATCGGAAACAAAAACTGCGCCAGGGGAAATTTCGTCATTTTTCACGACGGTGTCGGAATGGGCTTAAATTTGGCAGGTCGATTGGAAACAAAAATCGCGTCGGGGGCAATTTCGTCATTTTTCGCGACGGTGTCGGAATGGGCTAAAATTTTTCAGGTTGATCGGAAACAAAAACCGCGCCAGGGGCAATTTCGACATTTTCCGCGACGGTGTCGGAATGGGCTAAAATTTGACAGGTTGATCGGAGACCGAAACTGCGCCTGGGGCAATTTCGTAATTTTTCGCGACGGTGTCAAAATCGGCTGAAATTTGGCAGGTTGTTTGTAAACAAAAATTGCGCCTGGGGCAATTTTGTCATTTTTTGCGACGGTGTCGGAATGGGCTGAAATTTGACAGGTTGATGAGGAACAAAAATCGCGCCGGGGGCAATTTCGTCATTTTTCACGACGGTTTCAGAATGGACTAAAATTTGACAGGTTGATCGGAAACAAAAACTGCGCCAGGGGAAATTTCGTCATTTTTCACGACGGCGTCAGAATGGGCTTAAATTTGGCAGGTTGATTGGAAACAAAAATCGCGTCGGAGGCAATTTCGTCATTTTTCGCGACGGTGTCGGAATGGGCTAAAATTTGTCAGGTTGATCGGAAACAAAAACCGCACCAGGGGTGATTTCGACATTTTTTGTGACGGTGTCAGAATGGGCTAAAATTTGACAGGTTGATCGGAAACCGAAACCGCGCCGGGGGCAATTTCTTAATTTTTCGCGACGATGTCGAAATCGGCAGAAATTTGGCAGGTTGATTGGAAACAAAAATTGCACCTGGGGCAATTTCGTCATTTTTTGCGACGGTGTCGGAATGGGTTGAAATTTGGCAGGTTGATGAGAAACAAATATCGCGCCGGGGGCAATTTCGTCATTTTCGCGACGGTGTAGGAATGGACTAAAATTTGACACGTTGATCAGAAATAAAAACCACGCCAGGGGCAATTTCGTCATTTTTCACGACGGTGTCGACATGGGCTGAAATTTGGTAGGTTGATCGGAAACAAAAATCGCGCCAGGGGCAATTTCGACATTTTTCGTGACGGTGTCCGAATGGGCTAAAATGTAACAGGTTGATCAGAAACGAAAATCGCGCTAGGGGTAATTTCGTCATTTTTCGCGACGGTGTCAGTTATGGGATGAAATCTGGCAGGTTGATTGGAAACAAAAATCGCGCCGGGGGCAATTTCGTCATTTTTCGCGACGGTGTAGGAACGGGCTAAAATTTAATGGGTTGATCGGAAACAAAAATCGCGCCAGGGGCAATTTCGTCATTTTTCTTGACGGTGTCCAAATGGGCTAAAATGTGACAGGTTGATCTGAAACAAAAATCGCGCCAGGGGTAATTTCGTCATTTTTCGCGACGGTGTCGGAATGGGCTAAAATTTGATGGGTTGATCGGAAACAAAAATCGCGCCAGGGGTAATTTCGTCATTTTTCGCGACGGTGTCGGAATGGGCTAAAATTTGATGGGTTGATCGGAAACAAAAATCGCGCCAGGGGTAATTTCGTCATTTTTCGCGACGGTGTCGGAATGGGCTAAAATTTGATGGGTTGATCGGAAACAAAAATCGCGCCAGGGGTAATTTCGTCATTTTTCGCGATGGTGTCGGAATGGGCTGAAATATGGCAGGTTGATGGGAAACAAAAATCGCACTGGGGGTAATTTCGTCATTTTTTGCGACGGTGTTGGAATGGGCTGAAATTTGGCAGGTTGATTAGAAACAAAAATCGCGCCGGGGGCAATTTCGTCATTTTTCACGACGGTGTCGGAATGGGCTGATTTTTGGTAGGTTGATTGGAAACAAAAATCGCGCCGGGGGCAATTTCGTCATTTTTCGCGACGGTGTCGAAATGGACTAAAATTTGACACGTGGATCAGAAACAAAAATCGCGCCAGGGGCAATTTCGTCATTTTTCACGACGAAGTCGGAATGGGCTGAACTTTGGCAGGTTGATTGGAAACAAAAATCGCGCGAGGGGCAATTACGTCATTTTTCCCGACGGTGTCGGAATGGGCTAAAACTTGACAGGTTGATCGAAAACAAAAATCGCGCCAGGGGAAATTTCGGCATTTTTCACGACGGTTTCGGAATGGGCTGAACTTTGGCAGGTTGATGGGAAACAAAAGTCGCGCCACGGGCAATCTCGTCATTTTTCGCGACGGTGTCGGAATGGGCTAAAATTTGGCAAGTTGATCGGAAACAAAAACCGCACCCGGGACAATTTCGACATTTTTCGCGACGGTGTTGGAATGGGCTAAAATTTGATAGGTTGATCGAAAACCAAAATCGCGCCAGGGGTAATTTCGTAATTTTTCGCGACGGTGTCGAAATCGGCTGAAATTTGGCAGGTTGATTGGAAACAAAAATTGCGCCGGGGGGCAATTTCGTCATTTTTCGCGACGGTGTCGAAATGGACTAAAATTTGACACGTTGATAAGAAACAAAAATCGCGCCAGGGGATATTTTGACATTTTTCGCGACGGTGTCGGAATGGGCTAAAATTTGATAGGTTGATCGGAAACCAAAACTGCGCCAGGGGCAATTTCGTAATTTTTCGCGATGGTGTCGAAATCGGCTGAAATTTGGCAGGTTGATTGGAAACAAAAATTACGCCTGGGGCAATTTCGTCATTTTTTGCGACGGTGTCGGAATGGGCTGAAATTTGGCAGGTTGATGAGAAACAAAAATCGCGCCGGGGGCAATTTCGTCATTTTTCGCGACGGTGTCGGAATGGACTAAAATTTGACACGTTGATCGGAAACAAAAACCGCGCCAGGGGCAATTTCGTCATTTTTCACGACGGTGTTGGAATGGTCTGAAATTTGGCAGGTTGATGGGAAACAAAAATCACGCTGGGGGCAATTTCGTCATTTTTTGCGACGGTGTTTGAATGGGTTGAAATTTGATTGGTTGATTAGAAACAAAAATCGCGCCGGGGGCAATTTCGTCATTTTTGCGACGGTGTCGGAATGGACTAAAATTTGACACGTTGATCGGAAACAAAAACCGTGCCACGGGTAATTTCGTCATTTTTCACGACAGTGTCGGAATGGGCTGATCTTTGGCAAGTTGATTGGAAACAAAAATCGCGCCGGGGGCAATTTCTTCATTTTTCGCGACGGTGTCGGAATGGACTAAAATTTGACACGTTGATCGGAAACAAAAATCGCGCTAGGGGCAATTTCGTCATTTTTCACGACGGTGTCGGAATGGGCTGAACTTTGGCAGGTTGATTGGAAACAAAAATCGCGCCTGGGGGCAATTTCGTCATGTTTCGCGACGGTGTCGGAATGGGCTAAAATTTGGCAAGTTGATCGGAAACAAAAACCGCACCCGGGACAATTTCGACATTTTCCGCGACGGTGTTGGAATGGGCTAAAATTTGATAGGTTGATCGGATACCAAAATCGCGCCAGGGGTAATTTCGTAATTTTTCGCGACGGTGTCGAAATCGGCTGAAATTTGGCAGGTTGATTGGAAACAAAAATTGCGCCGGGGGGCAATTTCGTCATTTTTCGCGACGGTGTCGAAATGGACTAAAATTTGACACGTCGATAAGAAACAAAAATCGCGCCAGGGGCAATTTCGTCATTTTTCACGATGGTGTCGGAATGGGCTGAACTTTGGCAGGTTGATTGGAAACAAAAATCGCGCCGAGGGGCAATTACGTCATTTTTTGCGACGGTGCCGGAATGGGCTAAAATTTGACAGGTTGATCGAAAACCGAAATCGCGCCGGGGGCAATTTCTTAATTTTTCGCGACGGTGTCGAAATCGGCTGAAATTTGGCAGGTTGATTGGAAACAAAAATTGCACCTGGGGCAATTTCGTCATTTTTTACGACGGTGTCGGAATGGGTTGAAATTTGGCAGGTTGATTGGAAACAAAAATTTCACCTGGGGCAATTTCGTCATTTTTACGACGGTGTCGGAATGGGTTGAAATTTGGCAGGTTGATGAGAAACAAATATCGCGCCGGGGGCAATTTCGTCATTTTTCGCGACGGTGTCGGAATGGACTAAAATTTGACACGTTGATCAGAAATAA
Source organism: Olea europaea var. sylvestris (assembly GCF_002742605.1). Lineage (NCBI taxonomy): Eukaryota > Viridiplantae > Streptophyta > Magnoliopsida > Lamiales > Oleaceae > Olea > Olea europaea. Next base: position 14,789 of record NW_019255462.1, on the reverse strand, counting down.
AAACCACGCCAGGGGCAATTTCGTCATTTTTCACGACGGTGTCGAAATGGGCTGAAATTTGACAGGTTGATCGGAAACAAAAATCGCGCCAGGGGCAATTTCTACATTTTTCGCGACGGTGTCCGAATGAGCTAAAATGTGACAGGTTGATCGGAAACGAAAATCGCGCCAGGGGTAATTTCGTCATTTTTCGCGACGGTGTCGGTTATGGGATGAAATTTGGCAGGTTGATTGGAAACAAAAATCGCGCCGGGGGCAATTTCGTCATTTTTCACGACGGTGTAGGAACGGGCTAAAATTTGATGGGTTGATCGGAAACGAAAATCGCGCCAGGGGCAATTTCGTCATTTTTCTTGACGGTGTCCAAATGGGCTAAAATGTGACAGGTTGATCTGAAACAAAAATCGCGCCAGGGGTAATTTCATCAGTTCTCGCGACGGTGTCGGTTATGGGCTGAAATTTGGCAGGTTGATTGGAAACAAAAATCGCGCCGGGGGCAATTTCGTCATTTTTCGCGACGGTGTCCGAAAGGGCTAAAATTTGATGGGTTGATCGGAAACAAAAAACGCACCAGGGGCAATTTCGTCATTTTTCTTGACGGTGTCCAATTGGGCTAAAATGTGACAGGTTGATCTGAAACAAAAATCGCGCCAGGGGTAATTTCGTCATTTTTCGCGATGGTGTCGGAATGGGCTGAAATATGGTAGGTTGATGGGAAACAAAAATCGCCCTGGGGGTAATTTCATAATTTTTTGCGACGGTGTTGGAATGGGCTGAAATTTGGCAGGTTGATTAGAAACAAAAATCGCGCCGGGGGCAATTTCGTCATTTTTCACGACGGTGTCGGAATGGGCTGATTTTTGGCAGGTTGATTGGAAACAAAAATCGCGCCGGGGGCAATTTCGTCATTTTTCACGACGGTGTCGGAATGGGCTGATTTTTGGCAGGTTGATTGGAAACAAAAGTCGTGCCACGGGCAATCTCGTCATTTTTCGCGACGGTGTCGGAATGGGCTGAAATTTGGCAGGTTGATTAGAAACAAAAATCGCGCCGGGGGCCATTTCGTCATTTTTCACGACGGTGTCGGAATGGGCTGATTTTTGGCAGGTTGATTGGAAACAAAAGTCGTGCCACGGGCAATCTCGTCATTTTTCGCGACGGTGTCGGAATGGGCTGAAATTTGGCAGGTTGATTAGAAACAAAAATCGCGCCGGGGGCCATTTCGTCATTTTTCACGACGGTGTCGGAATGGGCTGATTTTTGGCAGGTTGATTGGAAACAAAAGTCGTGCCACGGGCAATCTCGTCATTTTTCGCGACGGTGTCGGAATGGGCTGAAATTTGGCAGGTTGATTGGAAACAAAAATCGCGCCGGGGGCAATTTCGTCATTTTTCACGACGGTGTCGGAATGGGCTGATTTTTGGCAGGTTGATTGGAAACAAAAGTCGTGCCACGGGCAATCTCGTCATTTTTCGCGACGGTGTCGGAATGGGCTAAAATTTGGCAAGTTGATCGGAAACAAAAATCGCACCCGGGACAATTTCGACATTTTCCGCGACGGTGTTGGAATGGGCTAAAATTTGATAGGTTGATCGGAAACCAAAGTCGCTCCAGGGGTAATTTCGTAATTTTTCGCGACGGTGTCGAAATGGGCTGAAATTTGGCAGGTTGATTGGAAACAAAAATTGCGCCGGGGGGCAATTTCGTCATTTTTCGCGACGGTGTCGAAATGGACTAAAATTTGACACGTTGATAAGAAACAAAAATCGCGCCAGGGGCAATTTCGTCATTTTTCACGACGGTGTCGGAATGGGCTGAACTTTGGCAGGTTGATTGGAAACAAAAATCGCGCCGAGGGGCAATTACGTCATTTTTCGCGACGGTGCCGGAATGGGCTAAAATTTGACAGATTGATCGAAAACCGAAATCATGCCGGGGGTAATTTCTTAATTTTTCGCGACGGTGTCGAAATCGGCTGAAATTTGGCAGGTTGATTGGAAACAAAAATTGAACCTGGGGCAATTTCGTCATTTTTTGCGACGGTGTCGGAATGGGTTGAAATTTGGCAGGTTGATGAGAAACAAATATCGCGCTGGGGGCAATTTCGTCATTTTTCGCGACGGTGATGGAATGGTCTGAAATTTGGCAGGTTGATGGGAAACAAAAATCACGCTGGGGGTAATTTCGTCATTTTTTGCGACGGTGTTGGAATGGGTTGAAATTTGACTGGTTGATTAGAAACAAAAATCGCGCCGGGGGCAATTTCGTCATTTTTGCGACGGTGTCGGAATGGACTAAATTTTGACACGTTGATCGGAAACAAAAACCGTGCCACGGGTAATTTCGTCATTTTTCACGACAGTGGCGGAATGGGCTGATCTTTGGCAAGTTGATTGGAAACAAAAATCGCGCCGGGGGCAATTTCTTCATTTTTCGCGACGGTGTCGAAATGGACTTAAATTTGACACGTTGATCGGAAACAAAAATCGCGCTAGGGGCAATTTCGTCATTTTTCACGACGGTGTCGGAATGGGCTGAACTTTGGCAGGTTGATTGGAAACAAAAATCACGCCTGGGGGCAATTTCATCATGTTTCGCGACGGTGTCGGAATGGGCTAAAATTTGGCAAGTTGATCGGAAACAAAAACCGCACCCGGGACAATTTCGGCATTTTCCGCGACGGTGTTGGAATGGGCTAAAATTTGATAGGTTGATCGGAAACCAAAATCGCGCCAGGGGTAATTTCGTAATTTTTCGCGACGGTGTCGAAATGGGCTGAAATTTGGCAGGTTGATTGGAAACAAAAATTGCGCCTGGGGCAATTTCGTCATTTTTTACGACGGTGTCGGAATGGGCTGAAATTTGACAGGTTGATCGGAAACAAAAATCGCGCCAGGGGAAATTTCATCATTTTTCGCGACGGTGTCGGAATGGACTAAAATTTGACACGTTGATCAGAAATAAAAACCACGCCAGGGGCAATTTCATCATTTTTCACGACGGTGTCGAAATGGGCTGAAATTTGGCAGGTTGATCGGAAACAAAAATCGCGCCAGGGGAAATTTCATCATTTTTCGCGACGGTGTCGGAATGGACTAAAATTTGACACGTTGATCAGAAATAAAAACCACGCCAGGGGCAATTTCATCATTTTTCACGACGGTGTCGAAATGGGCTGAAATTTGGCAGGTTGATCGGAAACAAAAATCGCGCCAGGGGAAATTTCATCATTTTTCGCGACGGTGTCGGAATGGACTAAAATTTGACACGTTGATCAGAAATAAAAACCACGCCAGGGGCAATTTCATCATTTTTCACGACGGTGTCGAAATGGGCTGAAATTTGGCAGGTTGATCGGAAACAAAAATCGCGCCAGGGGCAATTTCTACATTTTTCGCGACGGTGTCCGAATGGGCTAAAATGTGACAGGTTGATCGGAAACGAAAATCGCGCCAGGGGTAATTTCGTCATTTTTCGTGACGGTGTCGGTTATGGGATGAAATTTGGCAGGTTGATTGGAAACAAAAATCGCGCCGGGGGCAATTTCGTCATTTTTCGCGACGGTGTAGGAACGGGCTAAAATTTGATGGGTTGATCGGAAACAAAAATCCCGCCAGGGGCAATTTCGTCATTTTTCTTGACGGTGTCCAAATGGGCTAAAATGTGACATGTTGATCTGAAACAAAAATCGCGCCAGGGGTAATTTCATCAGTTCTCGCGACGGTGTCGGTTATGGGCTGAAATTTGGCAGGTTGATTGGAAACAAAAATCGCGCCGGGGGCAATTTCGTCATTTTTTGCGACGGTGTCCGAAAGGGCTAAAATTTGATGGGTTGATTGGAAACAAAAAACGCACCAGGGGCAATTTCGTCATTTTTCTTGACGGTGTCCAATTGGGCTAAAATGTGACAGGTTGATCTGAAACAAAAATCGCGCCAGGGGTAATTTCGTCATTTTTCGCGATGGTGTCGGAATGGGCTGAAATATGGCAGGTTGATGGGAAACAAAAATCGCCCTGGGGGTAATTTCATAATTTTTTGCGACGGTGTTGGAATGGGCTGAAATTTGGCAGGTTGATTAGAAACAAAAATCGCGCCGGGGGCAATTTCGTTATTTTTCACGACGGTGTCGGAATGGGCTGATTTTTGGCAGGTTGATTGGAAACAAAAATCGCGCCGGGGGGCAATTTCGTCATTTTTCGCGACGGTGTCGAAATGGACTAAAATTTGACACGTGGATCAGAAACAAAAATCGCGCCAGGGGCAATTTCGTCATTTTTCACGACGGAGTCGGAATGGGCTGAACTTTGGCAGGTTGATTGGAAACAAAAATCGCGCCGACGGGCAATTACGTCATTTTTCCCGACGGTGTGGGAATGGGCTAAAACTTGACAGGTTGATCGAAAACAAAAATCGCGCCAGGGGAAATTTCGGCATTTTTCACGACGGTTTCGGAATGGGCTGAACTTTGGCAGGTTGATGGGAAACAAAAGTCGCGCCACGGGCAATCTCGTCATTTTTCGCGACGGTGTCGGAATGGGCTAAAATTTGGCAAGTTGATCGGAAACAAAAACCGCACCCGGGACAATTTCGACATTTTCCGCGACGGTGTTGGAATGGGCTAAAATTTGATAGGTTGATCGGAAACCAAAATCGCGCCAGGGGTAATTTCGTAAATTTTCGCGACGGTGTCGAAATCGGCTGAAATTTGGCAGGTTGATTGGAAACAAAAATTGCGCCTGGGGCAATTTCGTCATTTTTTGCTACGGTGTCGGAATGGGCTGAAATTTGGCTGGTTTATTAGAAACAAAAATCGCGCCGAGGGCAATTTCGTCATTTTTCGCTGCGGTGTCGGAATGGACTAAAACTTGACTGGTTGATCGGAAACAAAAATCGCGCCAGGGGTAATTTCGTCATTTTTCACTACGGTGTCGGAATGGGCTAAAATTTGGCAGGTTGATTGGAAACGAAAATCGCTCCGGGAGGCAATTTCGTCATTTTTCGCGACGGTGTCGGAATGGGCTAAAATTTGTCAGGTCGATCGGAAACAAAAACCGCGCCAGGGGCAATTCTTCATTTTTCGCGACGGTGTCCGAGTGGGCTAAAATGTGACTGGTTGATCAGAAACGAAAACCACGCCAGGGTTAATTTCGTCATTTTTCGCGACGGTGTCGGTTATGGGATGAAATTTGGCGGGTTGATTGGAAACAAAAATCGCGCCGGGGGCAATTTCGTCATTTTCGCGACGTTGTTGGAATGGGCTAAAATTTTATAGGTTGATCGAAAACAATAACCGCGCGCAGGGGGAATTTCGTCATTTTTCGCGACGGTGTCGGAATGGGCTGAAATTTGGCAGGTTGATTAGAAACAAAAGTCGCGCCAGGGGAAATTTCGTCATTTTTCGCTACGGTGTCGGAATGGACGGAAATTTGGTAGGCAGATTTCAAACAAAAATCGCGCCGGAGGCAATTTCGTCAATTTTCGTGACGGTGTCGGAACGAGCTGAAATTTGGCAGGTTGATGGGAAACAAAAGTTGCGCCAGGGGCAATTTCGCCATTTTTCGCGACGGTGTCGGAATGGGCTAAAATGTGACAGGTTGATCTGAAACAAAAACCGCGACTGGGGCAATTTCGTCATTTTTCGCGACGGTGTCGGAATGGGCTGAAATTTGGCAGGTTGATGGGAAACAAAAATCGCGCTGAGGGCAATTTCGTCATTTTTTGCGACGGTGTCGGAATGGGATAAAATTTGACAAGTTGATCGGAAACAAAAACCGCGCCTGGGGCAATTTCGACATTTTTCGCGACGGTGTCGGATTGGGCTAAAATTTGACAGGTTGTTCAAAAACCAAAATCGCGTCAGGGTCAATTTCATAATTTTTCGCGACGGTGTCGGAATGGGCTAAAATTTGACAGGTTGATCGGAAACAAAAATCGCGCCAGGGGATATTTTGACATTTTTCGCGACGGTGTCGGAATGGGCTAAAATTTGATAGGTTGATCGGAAACCAAAACCGCGCTAGGGCAATTTCGTAATTTTTCGCGATGGTGTCGAAATCGGCTGAAATTTGGCAGGTTGATTGGAAACAAAAATTACGCCTGGGGCAATTTCGTCATTTTTTGCGACGGTGTCGGAATGGACTAAAATTTGACACGTTGATCGGAAAAAAAAACCGCGCCAGGGGCAATTTCGTCATTTTTCACGACGGTGTTGGAATGGTCTGAAATTTGGCAGGTTGATGGGAAACAAAAATCACGCTGGGGGCAATTTCGTCATTTTTTGCGACGGTGTTGGAATGGGTTGAAATTTGACAGGTTGATTAGAAACAAAAATCGCGCCGGGGGCAATTTCGTCATTTTTGCGACGGTGTCGGAATGGACTAAAATTTGACACGTTGATCGGAAACAAAAACCGTGCCACGGGTAATTTCGTCATTTTTCACGATAGTGCCGGAATGGGCTGATCTTTGGCAATTTGATTGGAAACAAAAATCGCGCCGGGGGCAATTTCTTCATTTTTCGCGACGGTGTCGGAATGGACTAAAATTTGACACGTTGATCGGAAACAAAAATCGCTCCAGGGGCAATTTCGTCATTTTTCACGACGGTGTCGGAATGGGCTGAACTTTGGCAGGTTGATTGGAAACAAAAATCGCGCCTGGGGGCAATTTCGTCATGTTTCGCGACGGTGTCGGAATGGGCTAAAATTTGACAGGTTGATCGAAAACAAAAATCGCGCCAGGGAAAATTTCCTCATTTTTCACGACGCTGTCGGAATTGGCTGAACTTTGGCAGGTTGATTGGAAACAAAAATCGCGCCGAGGGGCAATTACGTCATTTTTCGCGACGGTGTCGGAATGGGCTAAAATTTGGCAAGTTGATCGGAAACAAAAACCGCACCAGTGACAATTTCGACATTTTCCGCGACGGTGTGGGAATGGGCTAAAATTTGACAGGTTGATCGGAAACCAAAACCGCGCCAGGGGTAATTTCGTAATTTTTCACGACGGTGTCGAAATCGGCTGAAATTTGGCAGGTTGATTGGAAACAAAAATTGCGCCTGGGGCAATTTCGTCATTTTTTGCTACGGTGTCGGAATGGGCTGAAATTTGGCTGGTTGATTAGAAACAAAAATCGCGCCGAGGGCAATTTCGTCATTTTTTGCGGTGGTGTCGGAATGGACTAAAATTTGATTGGTTGATCGGAAACAAAAACAGCGCTAGGGGCAATTTCGTCATTTTTCACGACGGTGTCGGAATGGGCTGAAATTTGGCAGGTTGATTGGAAACAAAAATCGCGCCGGGGGCAATTTCGTCATTTTTCGCGACAGTGTCGGAATGGGCTAAATTTTGTCAGGTCGATTGGAAACAAAAATCGCGCCAGGGGCAATTCTTCATTTTTCGCGACGGTGTCCGAATGGGCTAAAATGTGACAGGTTGATCGGAAACGAAAATCGCGCCAGGGGTAATTTCATCATTTTTCCCGACGGTGTCGGTTATGGGCTGAAATTTGGCACGTTGATTGGAAACAAAAATCGCGCCGGGGGCAATTTCGTCATTTTCGCGACGTTGTCAGAATGGGCTAAAATTTCATAGGTTGATCGAAAACAATAACCGCGCCAGGGGGAATTTCGTCATTTTTTGCTACGGTGTCGGAATGGGCGGAAATTTGGTAGGCAGATTTGAAACAAAAATCACGCCGGAGGCAATTTCATTAATTTTCGTGACGGTGTCGGAACGAGCTGAAATTTGGCAGGTTGATGGGAAACAAAAGTCGCGCCGGGGGCAATTTCGTCATTTTTCGCGACGGTGTCGGAATGGGCTAAAATGTGACAGGTTGATCTGAAACAAAAACCGCGCCTGGGGTAATTTCGACATTTTCCACGACGGTGTCGGATTGGGCTAAAATTTGACTGGTTGTTCAAAAACCAAAATCGCGACAGGGTCAATTTCATAATTTTTCGCGACGGTGTCGGAATGGGCTAAAATTTGACAGGTAGATCGGAAACAAAAATCGCGCCAGGGGCAATTTTGACATTTTTCGCGACGGTGTCGGAATGGGCTAAAATTTGATAGGTTGATCGGAAACCAAAATCGCGCCAGGGGCAATTTCGTAATTTTTCGCGATGGTGTCGAAATCGGCTGAAATTTGGCAGGTTGATTGGAAACAAAAATTACGCCTGGGGCAATTTCGTCATTTTTTGCGACGGTGTCGGAATGGGCTGAAATTTGGCAGGTTGATGAGAAACAAAAATCGCGCCGGGGGCAATTTCTTCATTTTTCGCGACGGTGTCGGAATGGACTAAAATTTGACACGTTGATCGGAAACAAAAACCGCGCCAGGGGCAATTTCGTCGTTTTCACGAAGGTGTCGGAATGGTCTGAAATTTGGCAGGTTGATTGGAAACAAAAATCGCGCCAGGGGCAATTTCGTCATTTTTCGCGACGGTGTCGGAGTGGGCTAAAATTTGTCAGGTTGATCGGAAACGAAAACCACGCTAGGGGTAATTTCGTCATTTTTCGCGACGGTGTCGTAATGGGCTGAAATTTGGCAGGTTGACGGGAAACAAAAATCGCGCTGGGGGCAATTTCGTCATTTTTCGCGACGGTGTCGGCATGGGCTAAAATTTGACAAGTTGATAGGAAACAAAAATCGCGCGGGGGCAATTTCGACATTTTACGCGATGGTGTCGGAATGGGCTAAAATTTGACACGTTGATCGGAAACCAAAATCGCGCCAGGGGCAATTTCGTCATTTTTCACGACGGTGTCGGAATCGGCTGAACTTTGGCAGGTTGATTGGAAACAAAAATCGCGCCGGGGGGCAATTTCGTCATTTTTCGCGACGGTGTCGGAATGGGCTAAAATTTGGCAAGTTGATCGGAAACAAAAATCGTACCAGGGACAATTTCGACATTTTCCGCGACGGTGTTGGAATGGGCTAAAATTTGGCAGGTTGATTGGAAACAAAAATTGCGCCAGGGGTAATTTCGTCATTTTTCGCGACGGTGTCGGAATGGCTAAAATTTGACAGGTTGATCGGAAACAAAAATTGCGCCAGGGGCAATTTCGACATTTTTCGCGACGGTGTCGGAGTGGGCTAAAATTTGATAGGTTGATCGGAAACTAAAAACCGCGCCAGGGGCAATTTCGTAATTTTTCGCGACGATGTCGAAATCGGCTGAAATTTGGCAGGTTGATTGGAAACAAAAATTACGCCTGGGGCAATTTCGCCATTTTTTGCGACGGTGTCGGAATGGGCTGAAATTTGGCAGGTTGATGAGAAACAAAAATCGCGTCGGGGGCAATTTCGTCATTTTTCGCGACGGTGTCGGAATGGGCTAAAATTTGTCAGGTCGATCGGAAACAAAAACCGCGCCAGGGGCAATTCTTCATTTTTCGCGACGGTGTCCGAATGGGCTAAAATGTGACAGGTTGATCGGAAACGAAAACCACGCCAGGGGTAATTTCGTCATTTTTCGCGATGGTGTCGATTATGGGCTGAAATTCGGCATGTTGATTGGAAACAAAAATCCCGCCGGGGGCAATTTCATCATTTTTCGCGACGTTGTCGGAATGGGCTTAAATTTTTATAGGTTGATCGAAAACAATAACCGCGCCTGGGGGAATTTCGTCATTTTTCGCGACGGTGTCGGAATGGGCTGAAATTTGGCAGGTTGATTAGAAACAAAAGTCGCGCCAGGGGCAATTTCGTCATTTTTCGCGACGGTGTCGGAATGGGCTGAAATTTGGCAGGTTGATTAGAAACAAAAGTCGCGCCAGGGGCAATATCGTCATTTTTCGCTACGGTGTCGGAATGGGCGGAAATTTGATAGGCAGATTTGAAACAAAAATCACGCCGGAGGCAATTTCGTCAATTTTCGTGACGGTGTCTGAACGAGCTGAAATTTGGCAGGTTGATGGGAAACAAAAGTCGCGCCGGGGGCAATTTCATCATTTTTCGTGACGGTGTCGGAATGGGCTAAAATTTGACAGGTTGATCGGAAACAAAAATCGCGCCAGGGGCAATTTCGACATTTTTCGCGACGGTGTCGGAGTGGGCTAAAATTTGATAGGTTTATCGGAAACCAAAACCGCGCCAGGGGCAATTTCGTAATTTTTCGCGACGGTGTCGAAATCGACTGAAATTTGGCAGGTTGATTGGAAACAAAAATTACGCCTGGGGCAATTTCGTCATTTTTTGCGACGGTGTCGGAATGGGCTGAAATTTGGCAGGTTGATGAGAAACAAAAATCGCGTCGGGGGCAATTTCGTCATTTTTCGCGACGGTGTCGGAATGGACTAAAATTTGACAGGTTGATCGGAAACAAAAATCGCGCCAGGGGCAATTCCGTCATTTTTCACGACGGTGTCGGAATGGTCTGAAATTTGGCAGTTGATTGGAAACAAAAATCGTGTCAGGGGCAATTTCGTCATTTTTCGCGACGGTGTTGGAGTGGGCTAAAATTTGTCAGGTTGATCAGAAACAAAAACCGCGCCAGGGGCAATTTCTTTATTTTTTGCGACGATGTCCAAATGGGCTAAAATGTGACAAGTTGATCGGAAACGAAAACCACGGTAGGGGTAATTTCGTCATTTTTCGCGACGGTGTCGGTTATGTGCTGAAATTTTGCAGGTTGATTGGAAACAAAAATCGAGCCGGGGGCAATTTCGTCGTTTTTCGCGACGTTGTCGGAATGGGCTAAAATTTTATAGGTTGATCGAAAACAATAACCTAGCCAGGGGGAATTTCGTCATTTTTCGCGACGGTGTCGGAATGGGCTGAAATTTGGCAGGTTGATTCGAAACAAAAGTCGCGCCTGTGGCAATTTTTTCATTTTTCACGTCGGTGTCGAAATGAGCTAAAATTTGACAGGTTGATCGGAAACAAAAATCGCGCCTGTGGCAATTTCGTCATTTTTCTCGACGGTGTCCGAATGGGCTAAAATGTGACAGGTTGATCTGAAACAAAAACCACGCCGGGTGTAATTTCGTCATTTTTCGCGACGGTGTTGGAATGGGCTGAAATTTGGCAGGTTGATGGTAAACAAAAATCGCGCTGGGGGCAATTTCGTCATTTTTCGCGACGGTGTCGGAATGGGCTAAAATTTGACAAGTTGATCGGAAACAAAAATCGCCCGGGGGCAATTTCGACATTTTCCACGATGGTGTCGGAATGGGCTAAAATTTGACAGGTTGATCGGAAACCAAAACCGCGCCGGGGGCAATTTCGTGATTTTTCTCGACGGTGTCCGAATGGGCTAAAATGTGACAGGTTGATCTGAAACAAAAATCGCGCCGGGGGTACTTTCGTCATTTTTCGCGACGATGTCGGAATGGGCTGAAATTTGGCAGGTTGATGGGAAACAAAAATCTCGCTGGGGGAAATTTCGTCATTTTTCGCAACGGTGTCGGAATGGGCTAAAATTTGACAAGTTGATCGGAAACAAAAATCGCGCGGGGGCAATTTCGACATTTTCCACGATGGTGTCGGAATGGGCCAAAATTTGACCGGTTGATCGGAAACCAAAACCGCGCCGGGGGCAATTTCATAATTTTTCGCGACGGTGTCGAAATCGGCTGAAATTTGGCCGGTTGATTGTAAACAAAAATTGCGCCTGGGGCAATTTAGTCATTCTTTGCGACGGTGTCGGAATGGGCTGAAATTTGGCAGGTTGATGAGAAACAAAAATCGCGTCGGGGGCAATTTCGTCATTTTTCGCGACGATTTTGGAATGGACTAAAATTTGACAGGTTGGTCAGAAACAAAAACCGCGCCAGGGGCAATTTCGTCATTTTTCACGACGGTGTCGGAATGGTCTGAAATTTGGCAGGTTGATTGGAAACAAAAATCGTGTCGGGGGCAATTTCGTCATTTTTCGCGACGATGTCCGAGTGGGCTAAATTTGTCTGGTTGATCGGAAACAAAAACCGCGCCATGGGCAATTTCGTCATTTTTTGCGACGGTGTCCGAATGGGCTAAAATGTGACAAGTTGATCGGAAACGAAAACCCCGCTAGGGGTAATTTCGTCATTTTTCGCGACGGTATCGGTTATGGGCTGAAATTTGGCAGGTTGATTGGAAACAAAAATCGCGCCGGGGACAATTTCGTCATTTTTGGCGACTTTGTCGGAATGCGCTAAAATTTAATAGGTTGATCGAAAACAATAACCTCACCAGGGGGAATTTCGTCATTTTTCGCGACGGTGTCGGAATGGGCTGAAATTTGGCAGGTTGATTCGAAACAAAAGTTGCGCCTGTGGCAATTTTGTCATTTTTCACGTCGGTGTCGAAATGAGCTAAAATTTGACAGGTTGATCGGAAACAAAAATCGCTCCTGTGGTAATTTCGTCATTTTTCTCGACGGTGTCGGAATGGGCTAAAATGTGACAGGTTGATCTGAAAAAAAACCACGCCGGGTGTAATTTCGTCATTTTTCGCGACGGTGTCGGAATGGGCTGAAATTTGGCAGGTTGATGGGAAACAAAAATCGCGCTGGGGGCAATTTCGTCATTTTTCGCGACGGTGTCGGAATGGCTAAAATTTGACAAGTTGATCGAAAACAAAAATCGCGCGGGGGCAATTTCGACATTTTCCACGATGGTGTCTGAATGGGCTAAAATTTGACAGGTTGATCGGAAACCAAAACCGCGCCGGGGGCAATTTCGTAATTTTTCTCGACGGTGTCCGAATGGGCTAAAATGTGACACGTCGATCTGAAACAAAAACCGCGACGGGGATACTTCCGTCATTTTTCGCGACGGTGTCGGAATGGGCTGAAATTTGGCAGGTTTATGGGAAACAAAAATCGCGCTGGGGGCAATTTCGTCATTTTTCGCAACGGTGTCGGAATGGGCTAAAATTTGACAAGTTGATCGGAAACAAAAATCGTGCGGGGGCAATTTCGACATTTTCCACGATGGTGTCGGAATGGGCCAAAATTTGACTGGTTGATCGGAAACCAAAACCGCGCCGGGGGCAATTTCTTAATTTTTCGCGACGGTGTCGAAATCGGCTGAAATTTGGCCGGTTGATTGTAAACAAAAATTGCGCCTGGGGCAATTTCGTCATTCTTTGCGACGGTGTCGGAATGGGCTGAAATTTGGCAGGTTGATGAGAAACAAAAATTGCGCCGGGGGCAATTTCGTCATTTTTCGCGACGATTTTGGAATGGACTAAATTTTAACTGGTTGATCGGAAACAAAAACCGCGCCAGGGGCAATTTCGTCATTTTTCACGACGGTGTCGGAATGGTCTGAAATTTGGAAGGTTGATTGGAAACAAAAATCGTGTCGGGGGCAGTTTCGTCATTTTCGCGACGGTGTCGGAATGGGCTAAAATTTATCAGGTTGATCGGAAACAAAAACCGCGCCAGGGGCAATTTCTTCATTTTTTGCGACGGTGTCCGAACGGGCTAAAATGTGACAACTTGATCGGAAACAAAAACCATGCTGGGGGTAATTTCGTCATTTTTCACGACGGTTTCGGTTATGTGCTGAAATTTGGCAGGTTGATTGGAAACAAAAATCGAGCCGGGGGCAATTTCGTCATTTTTCACGACGTTGTCGGAATGGGCAAAAATTTTATAGGTTGATCGAAAACAATAACCTCGCCAGGGGGAATTTCGTCATTTTTCCCGACGGTGTCGGAATGGGCTGAAATTTGGCAGGTTGATTCGAAACAAAAGTCGCGCCTGTGGCAATTTTGTCATTTTTCACGTCGGGGTCGAAATGGGCTAAAATTTGACAGGTTGATCGGAAACAAAAATCGCCCCAGTGGCAATTTCGTCATTTTTCTCGACGGTGTTCGAATGGGTTAAAATGTGATAGGTTGATCTGAAACAAAAACCGCGCCGGGTGTAATTTCGTCATTTTTCGCGACGGTGTCAGAATGGGCTGAAATTTGGTAGGTTGATGGGAAACTAAAATCGCGCTGGGGGCAATTTCGTCATTTTTCGCGACGGTTTTCGAATGGGCTAAAATTTGACAGGTTGATCGGAAACAAAAATTTCGCCAGGGGCAATTTCGTCATTTTTCACGACGGTGTCGGAATGGTCTGAAATTTGGCTGGTTGATTGGAAACAAAAATCGTGTCGGGGGCAATTTCGTCATTTTTTGCGACGGTGTCGGAATGGGCTAAAATTTGTCAGGTTGATCGGAAACAAAAATCGCGCCAGGGGCAATTTATTCATTTTTTGCGACGGTGTCCGGATGGGCTAAAATGTGACAAGTTGATCGGAACGAAAACCACGCTAGGGGTAATTTCGTCATTTTTGGCGACGGTGTCGGTTATGGGCTGAAATTTGGCAGGTTGATTGGAAACAAAAATCGCACCGGGGGCAATTTCGTCATTTTTAGCGTCGTTGTCGGAATTGGCTAAAATTTTATAGGTTGATCGAAAACAATAACCTCGCCAGGGGAAATTTCATCATTTTTTGAGACGGTGTCGGAATGGGCTGAAATTTGGCAGGTTGATTCGAAACAAAAGTCGCTCCTGCGGCAATTTTGTCATTTTTCGCGTCGGTGTCGAAATGGGATAAAATTTGACAGGTTGATCGGAAACAAAAATCGCGCCAGTGGCAATTTCGTCATTTTTCTCGACGGTGTTCGAATGGGCTAAAATGTGACAGGTTGATCTAAAACAAAAGTCGCGCCGGGTGTAATTTCGTCATTTTTCGCGACGGTGTCGGAATGGGCTGAAATTTGGCTGGTTGATGGGAAACAAAAATCGCGTTGGGGCCAATTTCGTCATTTTTCGCGACGGTGTCGGAATGGGCAAAAATTTGACAAGT
>NW_019255461.1:0-1158 GCF_002742605.1 Olea europaea var. sylvestris | reverse complement strand
AAAAAAAAAAAAAAAAGATCTAGTACCCCCACTAATTTATTATATTCCATTGTTAGAGGAAAAAGATAAAGAAAAGATATCCCACCAAAGAAAGTCTGTTAGATTTGAATTAATGCACGGTTAAGAAAAACCTTATACTCAATTTGATAGGGATTAAAATCAAATTTTTAGTAAATTTTGATAGAAATTGATGAAATATTTTATTAAAAAATTGTGAGTCCATAAAATATATAATAAAAATTAATTGTTAACTTTAATTTAGATCAAAATCTTGAATTTATTTTCCACCAACAACACTTTAATCCGCTTTCCCACTCCATTTGACCATAAGCGATACCCACAGTTCATTTTGGTCATGTCACACTTTGTCCCAAATTATACGTGGACCGATTCTTAGTTGGGGGTGTTAACTCGTCGGCTTGGGGTCATTCTTGGCTTGACTTGAAAAAAGTTCTAGTCAGCCCGTCTCAAAGCTCGGGCCTAGCCCTTTTTGGGGATTCGGCCCAAGCTTGAGGGGGTAATTTTGAGAATGGCTGGAAAATTCTTCCTATTTTTCACAATGGCCTCTTTTGTTAAAAGTACTATATTGCCCTTACTATAGTTATTTACAAGATGTATCCTTTATCTTTAAGGACTTGTCAATCAGGACTTATATTTATATTTTTCAATCTTTTGAATGCCTTTAAATATTCTCTATATCTTGATAGTTCTTCAAAGATTGTAGGTTGTCCTTTCTTAGTTATATATCCTCGAACTAAACCTTCTGAAATTTCTTCTTGTATATTTTTATGTTTAGTTATAATATCTTCTACTTTTCTTATTTTTTTATAAGTTTTCACAGAATCAAATCCTATATTATTTTTACTACTATAATCTATATCTCTATATATTTCTTCAATTTTTTCTTTACCAACAGGGAATATATCATCCGATTTTTCATCTAATTTAAATAAAAACGAAACATCTTTTTCATCTAAAAATAAAATAAAATTAAATTATTATCACCATTAACAGTGGAAGTGGATGCTTGTGAATTGTACATCAAAATAATTAAAGCATGAGCATGTAAAAACATGTAAATAACTTACAGTAATCAAGTGAAAATAAACAGACTTTCCCTCCAGTATGCTCTTATAGATGTTTTGCATGTACTTAATC
>NW_019255460.1:0-1158 GCF_002742605.1 Olea europaea var. sylvestris | reverse complement strand
CAATTTAACTTTGCTATTTGTACACTGATTTTTGACACGTTGTTTGACACTCGCGTTATTTTCAAGTGTCAATTGGATGGGAAAATTGTTTGAAATTTAAACAGACCAACAGGGTATTGTCACGTAGAAAAGTGTAAGCTAAAGTGCACACCATAGTGTACATGCAGAAAGGTCTTGGAGATTGAATTTTGCTATTTGTACACTTATTTTCGACACGTTGTTCGACACTTGCATTGATGTCAAGTGTCAATTGGATGGGAAAACGATTTGAAATTAAAACTGTCCAACTGGGTAATGCCACGTGGCAAAGTGTAAGCTAAAGTGCACACCATAGTGTACATGTAGCAAGGTCTTAGCTATTGAACTTTGCTATTTGTACACCAATTTCTAAGATGCTGTTTGACACTTGCATGTTATCAAGTGTCAACTGGATGTGAAAACTGTTTGACCTTTAAGTTGTCCACTATGGTAATGTCACGTGGTAGAGTGTAAATTAAAATATACACCATAGTGTACATATCGCAAGGTTCTTACAGATTGAACTTTCCTATTTGTGCCCTGAGTTTTGACACGTTGTTTGACACTTGCATTGTTGTCAAGTGTCAATTATATGAGAAAACTATTTGAAATTTAAAATGTCGAACACGTTAATGTCACGTGGCAAAGTGTAACTGTAAATTAAAGTGTGCACCATAGTGTACATTTAGCATGGTTCCTACCGATTGAACTTTGCTATTTTTACACTGATTTTTAACACGTTGTTTGACACTTGCATTATTGTCAAGTGTCAATTAGATGGAAAAACTGTTTGAAATTTAAACTGTCCAGCAGGGTAATGTCACGTGGCAAAGTGTAAACTAAAGTATACACCATAGTGTACATGTAGCAAGGTTCTTACCGATTAAATTTCGATATTGGTACACTGATTTTTGACACGTTGTTTGACACCTGCATTGTTGTCAAGTGTCAATTGGATGGGAAAACTGTATGAAATTTAAACTGTTCAACAGGGTAATGTCACGCGGCAAAGTGTAAACTAAAGTGTACACCATAGTGTACATCTGGCAAGGTTCTTATGGATTGAACTTTTCTATTTTTACACTGATTTTCGACACGTTGTATGATATTCGTATTGTTGTCAAGTATCAGTTAAATGGA
>NW_019255459.1:0-1158 GCF_002742605.1 Olea europaea var. sylvestris | reverse complement strand
ACAGACGTCATACACAGATACGTGAGAAATACAAACACCATGAGAAAAACATACGCGCTTGGTGACTGATGAAGAAAACTTTTGAGTTGTTGGAGTGCAGTTCCTGCTATTACGCTCACAAGGAAAACATTCACAAAGTTGAAGATATAATATCTCGTCGCAGCTCTCCTCTCCAAAGAGGATATAGAGAGAAAGCCCTCGAATTTGGACATCAGCATTAATATTGTTGGTAGAACTATGAGGAAAATCTTCAAAGCAATCCCAGGTAGAAAACCTTGGATGAAAGACTTGATGACAGGTCTGCATCACAAATAGGGTATATTATAGAATAACAATTGATAATGAATTTGCTGCCAAAATAATATTCAATTCATAACAAAAATCAGAAAACATTTAGCACATAAAACTCCTGATAACTCTGGCTCATGGCCAAAACTGCGAATGAAAAAGATAAATGTAAATCATATGAGTGATAACAAACTGGACCATGATGTAAGAGCTTATAATTTTTAGGCAAATAAAAATCATATGCTTACACGAGAATAGGCTCTAAGAATGAAACATACTCACACTTCAATAATCGGCTTCAAAAATGGTGCATATTTTTCAATATCCTCAATGTTAGCAAGCGATTGCACAAATGTGATAGGGATCATGAAGAAGAATGTGAGAAAGAAGAAAGCAACAGAAGCAATAAGCCTCCTAATAGTCAATGAAACATAGGGGATTGCCAGGTTATCCCAAAAAACATCTCGTGGCTCTGGAGCCCACTCTGTTAACCACAAAGTTGGATTTCTTGATTGTTGTGTTTGAGCACAGACAGCAGCAGCCCACCGAGTTTTGAAGGAAACGAATGCTGCAGGCATGATAGACTTTGGATCATTTTTTACCCTCTCCCTCTCTTCAGCTATCTGCAAATAAGGTAAAACGCTTAGGCTGTAGAAAAAATTGTTTTGATCCATCAATAATGTTTTACGGTTTATGAAGAGGCCTCTTCGTCATCAAATTAATCTCATTTCATATAGGAATAATGTGGTCAATATGCAGGCATACAAAGTAAGCAATAAATAAAAGGCAGTTTTTTAATGCTTTTGATGAATATGACGAAAGGGAGAATAACATAAGCGATTGTAAGAAAACGTCCTCATTTTTGTATTG
>NW_019255458.1:0-1158 GCF_002742605.1 Olea europaea var. sylvestris | reverse complement strand
CTGATTTCATAAAAACTTCGGTTTTGATCGTTTTCGGTGAATTGCTAGTCTAATTCGATTGGAATTGGCCAAATGAAAAGTGGATTTTGATTTCCTGATAACTTCGGGTTTGATCATTTTCGACGAATTGCCAGTCTTATTCGATTGGAATCGAGCCAACGAAAAGTTATTTTTGATTTCATGATAACTTCAGGTTTGTTCGTTTTCGGCTAATTGCTAGTCTAATTCGAATGGAATTCAGTCAATGAAAAGTGGTTTTTGATTTCATGATAACGTCGGGTTTGTTCATTTTTAGAGAAATACTAGTCAAATTCGAATGGAATCGAGCCAATGAAAAGTGGTTTTTGATTTCATCATAACTTCGGGTTTGATAATTTTCGACAAATTGCTAGTCCAATTTGATTGGAATAGAGCCAATGAAAAGTAGTTTTCGATTTCATGATAACTTTGGATTTTTTCTTTTTTGGAGAAATGCTAGTCTAATTCGATTGGAATCGAGCCAATGAACACTAATTTTTGATTACATGATAACTTCCGATTTGTTCGTCTTTGACAAATTGCTAGTCTAATTCGATTGGAATCGAGCCAATGAACACTAATTTTTGATTACATGATAACTTCCGATTTGTTCGTCTTTGACAAATTGCTAGTCTAATATGATTGGAATCGAGTCAATGAAAAGTGGTTTCTGATTTCATGAGAACTTCAGGTTTGATCGTTTTCGGTGAATTGCTAGTCTAATTCGATTGGAATTGGCCCAATGAAAAGTGGTTTTTGATTTCACGATAACTTCGGGTTTGATCATTTTCGACGAATTGCCAGTCTAATTCGATTGGAATCGAGCCAATGAAAAGTGATCTTTGATTTCATGATAACTTCAGGTTTGTTCATTTTCGGCTAATTGCTAGTCTAATTCGATTGGAATCGAGCCAATGAAAAGTCATTTTTGACTTCATGATAGCTTCGGGTTTGATCATTTTCGGCAAATTACTAGTCTAATTCGATTGGAATCGAGCCAATGAAAAGTAGCTTTCGATTTCATGATAACTTCGGGTTTGATCGTATTCGAAAAATCACTGGTCTAATTCGGTTGGAATCAAGCCAATGTAAAGTGGTTTTCAATTTCATGATAACTTCGGGTTTGATTATTTTCAGTAA
>NW_019255457.1:0-1158 GCF_002742605.1 Olea europaea var. sylvestris | reverse complement strand
TCAGTGACTCAATTGTACCATGTTATAAAAGTCAGGACTTAGGGTGCAATTTAGCAAAGTTGTGTGGTAGGGACTAGAGTTTGTGTATTTGGTTCAAATCAAGGTCGCGACGTCGAAAGTTTGCTAGTTGTTCGCCCTGCCGCCGCTAGAGCGAGAAAAGCAGAATGGACGTCGCTCGCTCGCCGCTCGATTTTCGCTCGAGCAAAGTATTGTTGCTCGCTCTCCGCTCGCTTTTCGCTTGAGCGACAGTGTTATATGGAAAGTCGTATTTTGGATTTTTGGAAAGTTTGACACCGCCAAGAACTCCAAATTGCCCCAACTATAAATACAAAGGCCGTGAACGAAAATAATGAGGTTGCTTCATTGTGCTTTCATATTAGAACACATTCATATCATTGTGAAGAGATCCAAGAACACAACCAATTGGAGAATTCATCAATCTTATTCTTGTGATCCGGCAACCAATATTTTGGGGAAAACATCAAGTTTTTGAAGACAAAACACCGGTACTTCTTCATCTATTGAGGAAGGGGCTCTCTCAAAGGGGGATTGAGGGAGGTGGATGACAAGCGCACGAACTGGACAAGAACAGGAGATTCTTGGAATTCCACTCGGTGATACAATCAGTTAAAGACTAGGAGGCTGTATTGGATAGCAGATTGGGCTGCAGAAGGTAGATCGGGAAGCTAGCAGGAGACTACTAGTATCTAAGGCAATAGATCGTGAGACTGGAATAACGGGTCTGACTGGGTACGGAGTTTGGAAGAACTTGTACTTGCTCAATTGGTATAGTGGAACTTACTGGCTTGGTCCCGAAGTTTTACCCACGTTGGGGTTTCTCCGTCATTATATCGTGAATTGTGTTTTGTTTTGTTTTATTTTATTTACTTTATGCAAACCGGCAGTTCAACATAGGAATTAACTGAATTGTATATTTAATCATCTAGACAATTAATTAAAGCGACGTGTTGCTTTGATTAATCAATTCCGCAGTGAGGTCGAATAATAAATTGATTGGAACGTAAACTTGGTAATATCTAAAACTTGAATTTGACGTAGCATAACGTTCTTCCTGAATTTCCAAGTGATTGTAGAACGTTCCTTGAACTTTCATTCTTCATAGCTTCCATTTTGAATTTTTGGAACTCCACGTTATGA
>NW_019255456.1:0-1158 GCF_002742605.1 Olea europaea var. sylvestris | reverse complement strand
TGTGCTTATTTGAATCACGTTCTTTGTCAGACTCAATGTTTCACATGCTTCAAGGCAGGAAGGGTTTGAGCCATCTTACTGCTTCAAAGCTCTTCCCCTCAACAAGAAGGTAGACTACTGGAGACCACATATTCTTCGAATTTTATAAAGAGTGCGAGTAGCTAAGCTAAGTAAATAAACTTAAAAGAAGGAGATGTTATTTATTGATCAAAGTTGGGACCAGGTCCCTTATTTTGACAATAATGTAGGAGTTATTTTTCAAGTAACTTTTTTGGTTGAAAAGAAAAATTAATGTGTCCAAAATGTTTGGAACAGAAAGTTGACTTTACATTTTGTAAAGCTTAGCTTAGCCAAACCTGCTCAAACTTCTAGAAAGTAAATTAATCTTTTGTGTCATGCAGATATTGTCGAGTAGGGGTGATACTGGAGTTTCCATAACCGATAAGAGGGAAACTACAGTCCCAATGGTAGGGAGGACATTAAATTTTTTTTTTTTTATGGTAGTTATTTAATACAGTTGATAATTCTACGATTTTCATAACTCGTAATGCTTTAACTATGCCACAGGAAATTAATTTCCAAACAGAGAATTGGTTTCATCATAATCCTCCTGTTGAACTTTTCAGCAAGGTACGCATTTACTTTCTAGATAATTATGATGCTCTTTCTGACTCTTGTACACCTAGCTGTTTTGAGGAGCCAATTTTTAACGGCTTGATTTTTTTAATTTTTTGACTAACAGACTCCAAACGGAGCTATTATTCATTCGTCCTTGTAGATCTTTAGTTTGCTTCTAGATCCTTTTACTTGGTGCATGTTGGGCTAAGGTTAACGAGGTCACTTATAAGCATACAAGTAAAGTTTATAATATCTGTGTTATTGGTAAAAATTGTACATTACTTATTTTGACAATAACATAAGAGTTATTTTGCAAACAAGTAACTGTTATTTTCGTATTTAAGGAAAATACTGTATACAACCATGTTTGAAAACAAAAGGTTAGTTAATAGTAATGTTACTTTTCTTCCTTTTTTCTCCTCCTCAATTAGCCTAGCATTACCCTTAACCTACTAAATCATAGATGATCCTGCTTTTTGTGACACATATGCTTCTTGTTTTAAACTAGCTCTCTCTGGCACCTGAACCTCGTCAATTACT
>NW_019255455.1:0-1158 GCF_002742605.1 Olea europaea var. sylvestris | reverse complement strand
ACTCTCTTCTTTTTAATCACACATTTTTCAATAAAATAATATTATACATAAATCAAAAAGTTTTCTTCTTTTTTAATCACAATTCTCTCAAAAAATACTATTACATACTATATTTTACCAAAATTTCTCTTTATAATGGGGCTCAAACAAGGGCTATGTGTCACACTTGCGAATGTGTGTATCAAATTTGTATTGACATGTTTGCCCCCAAAAATTTGTTATGTTGGTTGATATATGCAACACTTTATTGTGATTCAAAGTATGCTCGGGAGAGGGAATTTCTCAAAGCTGTACAATCCTTAAACCAATAAAAGTTTAGCTGGTTTTCTCCATTGTCAATATTTTTTGAATCCCCTTTTCATGTTTTCATGTGCTATCTCTCATAAAAATTATGGTATCCGTAATTAGATGAAATGTTGTTTTTTTCTTTGTACTGTACTATAAGTTCACTTACTTTCATCGAGTTTTTGAAGATATGTCAAACTTTTATCATATGGATTGCAATCTTGAATAACTTATAGTAGCACACTATTGTGAAGTTTGGAGTGGATTTTTTAAATTAACAATTTAAGATAATTCCCGTAAGTTCACAAATGTGTTGTTTGAGGAAAAAAGATGATCATTTATACATTCACTTTGGGAAGAGCCCATTTTCTTATACCAATTTAGTCTTCACAGATCTATATCTAGATTTCTAAGTGTTGGCTTCTTATACATAGCCAGACCTGAAGAGAGGCCCCAGCTTTTGAAGGGGCCCAAAATTTTGCTTTTGCATTTTATTTTTTTTAACCCATTAAGCCATTTATAAGATTTGGCCCAAAATATTGTGATGCTTCATGAGGGAAAAAATCATAACGGATTGGAATCTATCAAAACAGCAAAATCCCCGAGAAATCAAAATGGATCGAAATCAATACCAGAGAACGACAATGGATTATTCCATTAGCAATCAAATTTCAGTAATCTTTTACTTTCTGGGTTTTGCTTGGAATTGAAAATTCGAAGGTTTATTTGGTGGGTTTACACAGTTTATTAAAAAATAGCAAGCAAAGCTTCAAGTTGAAGAGGGTTTCAATTATCAATTTTATGGTTTAGGTGAGCAACTGTTGTTGATTTTTCACTTAAAATATACTTTTGGTGGCTTAATTTTTTTTTTTT
>NW_019255454.1:0-1158 GCF_002742605.1 Olea europaea var. sylvestris | reverse complement strand
TGTAGTGACCGTTTTGGATTGAGCTCACCACTTCGTTGTCACGTACGAGGGATTTCGGCCATTTTTCGAAAAAATGGGAACTTACATATGTGGAACGCTTGGATTGTCGGCGTACGAAGAATTGATCTTAACTTTTGCACACGGTGTCCGCTTTTGGCCCATAAGAACTTTTCGGAAATGTAGTGACCGTTTTGGATTGAGCTCACCACTTCGTCGTGATGTATGATGGATTTCGGCCATTCTTCGGCTTTGGGCCCATAAGAACTTTTTGGAAATGTGGCAACCATTTTGGATTGAACTCACCACTTCGTCGTGACGTAGGAGGGATTTCAGCTATTTTTCGAAAGAATGAGCACTTGGCGTACGAAGAATTGAGCGTAACTTTTGCACACGGTGTCCGTTTTGGGCCCATAAGAACTTTTTTGAAATGTAGCGACCGTTTTCGATTGAACTCACCACTTCGTCGTGACGTATGAGGGATTTTGGCCATTCTTCAAAAGAATGAGCGCTTGTATATTTAGAACGCTTGGAAAGTCGGCGGACAAAGAATTGAGCGTAACTTTTGCACACGATGTCCGTTTTTGGCCCATAAGAACTTTTTGGATATGTAGCGACCGTTTTGGATTGAACTCACCACTTCGTCGTGACGTATGAGGGATTTTGGCCATTCTTCAAAAGAATGAGCGCTTGTATATTTAGAACGCTTGGAGAGTCAGCGGACGAAGAATTGAGCGTAACTTTTGCACACGATGTCCGTTTTTGGCCCATAAGAACTTTTTGGAAATGTAGCGACCGTTTTGGATTGCACTCACCACTTCGTCGTCATGTAAGAGGGATTTCGGACATTTTTTGAAAGAATGAGCACTTGCATATTTGGAATACTTGGATTGTCGGCATACGAAGAATTTAGCGTAACTTTTGCACACAGTGTCCGTTTTGGGCCCATAAGAACTTTTTCGAAATGTAGCGACCATTTTGGATTGAACTCACCACTTCGTCGTGACATATGAGGGATTTCGGCCATTTTTCAAAAGACTGAGCACTTGCTTATTTGGAACGCTTAGATTGTCGGCGTACGAAGAATTGAGCGTAACTTTTGCACACGGTGTCCATTTTGGGCCCATATGAACTTTTTGGAAATGTAGCGACCGTTTTGGA
>NW_019255453.1:0-1158 GCF_002742605.1 Olea europaea var. sylvestris | reverse complement strand
ATAAAACTTTTCATCGTAATCACATAATGGAACAAATAATTCACATAATTGCACATACTTTGATAATATACTTAATTTATAAATAGTTTAAAAATATTTATATTTTTCCACTCATAGAACTATGTACACCAAAATCAACTCGGATGGTACGCTCTCTCGATGTCCGTATCGTCGCTTGAAATATGATATATTCTTTAAATTAACAATTAACTATTTTAAATCATTTCAATAATTAAATAGGGGATATCCCTTCACGTTTTAAGCAATTTCTAAGGTTTCTTTAATCATTTAAGGTAATTTTTCTTTCCTTTAACTCAATTTCATAGCTTATTATACTTAACCCCTTCGATAAAATTGAATTTAATCTTGCAATCTAACTACTGCAAAATTAAACATAACCTTTCAATAAGTAAATTTTTACTTACCTTTAACTTTGAAGAACTCAACCCTAATAGTATAAGGCTCTTTATTTTCCTAACAGCGTGTTCTCTCTTGTGTATTAGTGTGTGTTTTGGTTTGGGAAATGAGTTTATAATAAAAATGGGTTTGATAGGTTTAGGTAAATACATACCCATTCAACCGCCTAGGCTAATGCTTATTTTATTTTATTTTATTTTATTTTGTTTGGTTTGACTTTTCAATTAATAAAGGTATAACAGTGGTAACTTTGTAGTTACTCACGGCCTAATACAATCATCTTGACAGTCGTACTTGAGTTTTTAACATGGTTAAATCTCGTACAACAACTTTCGTCATGTGGACGAAAATTACTGCATTTGTGAAAAGGTCTGATAGTAGGTTGAGAAAGAGTGGATAGAGAATTTTTTGAAATGATTTTCCTCAATTTCCGAGACGAAAAGATATGGGTTTAACAAATTATATGATTTGTGTTAAAAATGATTATTCGAGTCTTCTTGCTGTATCATATGAGTTTTATACTATAATAACTCATGTGAAATTGCTACGCTATTGATACTTTTATATCGGAAGGTGATCATATGAGTCTTCATAAATGTCCAAAAACTCCATAAGGGCACAAAGAAATATCCAGATAATCATTTCTAGTACGATTAAGAGTTAAGAGATAGAAGTATATTATGATGAATACTTGACATAACATTGGTCATGCCATGGATCTAATCAGTGGATATCCATATT
>NW_019255452.1:0-1158 GCF_002742605.1 Olea europaea var. sylvestris | reverse complement strand
TGTCATGCGTGTGGGGTGGAGTGGGGTGATGTGGGGTTTGAAAAGAACCATGATGATAAGGTGTGTTTGGAACTTGGCCACTTTTAAGTATATTCTAGGAAAATATACTCATTCATGACAACAAGCTTTCTTTCTTCTCAGCACTTTCTATCCAAAAAATACAATAAGGACCCAAATTCAAGATTCATAATGCAATGGGCCCCAAAAAGAAAAAAACTCAACAAGTGACATGAAAGCATTCATCATATACACCTGCTTCACTCAAATCAATTTAATTACCTTCTTCAATTGTTGATTAACCCACCTCGCAATCTTCGTCTTTATATGCAAAGTAGAGAGCATTCAAAATACGTGCGTCAGATAAATCGATACTTGTTTTAACCTTTCACAATCCCATAGACTTAAAGAAAAAACTTTTTATGTGATAGTCACCCTCGTATTTGTCATCATCGTACTTAGATTAACCATTTTGAAGTCTATGAAGTCAATAGTACTAAATGACTCTCCCTTCTTGAAATGAGACATTTGATTTGACTATAGTATTAGAGTTATTGTGATCACAACCACAACAAGAAAGGGCAAGAAAGTCTTTTTAAACATCTCATAATAAAGCAATTCGTTTTTCATTTCTACAGTAAATAGGCAAGAAAATAGAATTTCTTTCTTCGTCTTTAAAAAAATATAGTGTCTTCAAACAGAAAGAACAGAGAATGCTGATTCTCGAAATTTTTTTTTATTATATTCCTTAATATCTCGACTATTCATGAAAACTGAGAAGCAGATGATTAATCATCTATTTGTTCATTAAGTGACCTAATCCTCATTTGAAAATAAATTAATAAACAAAAATAGGGAGCATAAATGTTTTCTCTTGGAATATTTCCACATAAAAGATTAAAATAAGTAAAAATAACACTAATTTTGTTGAGAGTGATAAAGAAAAATAGAATAATCATTTCTTTCACCCTTGCTTTTCTCCTTTACTTCTTCACCTGTCACTATCTTATTTTATTTAAATCTTTTTTTTTTTTCAACTTATTACGATCTTGATAGCAAATCCATCATTAAGAGATAGTTTTTTTTATTTTATCATTTTATGTTGATTTAAAAGAACAAATTCTTAAATAATATTTTGAGTTGTTGTTCAAATTTGAGTTT
>NW_019255451.1:33103-36428 GCF_002742605.1 Olea europaea var. sylvestris | reverse complement strand
AGGAAGAGAAGCATATAAATCAGGCTGCTTAATTAATGTATAAAACTTAGATCAAGCTAGGAGAAGTGCTTTCAAGCTCGTTTGCTTAGCAAATCTTTAATTAGTCTTCTCTAGTGTCGGCACAATCCAAGAAGTAGTCTTTTTCCCATTTTCTAGCAATAAGTAGGGATTTGGTGCTTGTAATAAGATAGATAAATCACACAGACTTAAGTCGAAAAAGAAAAGATTTATTAGAATTATAGGTCGATAACTCTTTCACTATAAATAGTAAAGAAGACTTAGAGTCGATCCAGGACTGAGATGCAAAGACAAAGGAATATGGTAGAAGGAGTACAACAAGCAATCAAAGGAATGCAGGCATTGGTAAGCTGATGTTCTGACTATAGTTTCTTGTTCGTCACACTGAGAATGGTAGACCAGTGACCAGTAAAGCTGCTGGAGAAATATTTCAAGAAGAAGGTATCCATTGATGCACCTTTAGTTTAGCATCCAATTTTGTACTCTGACGGCTCAACACAAAGATACTTATGAGATGCTACTCAGAAAACATTAGCCATAGGCATCCAACGTTGTGAAGGATTGGGCATCAAGCACACAGTCGATGAAGTAGATTCGGCCCAGGGTTACCCTACACTTGTAAGATGGATCGAAGGATGAAGTCAAGACTTAAGATTCCACAACAGAGATGAAGACCATCAAACACTGATTCTGAGAATTTGGAAATAGTCTAAGAGAGAGATTAAGTTATCTAGTTGGAACACGACTTGGGAGACCTTTCTTGATGAGCAACTCTATAGGTGTATGATAAAGACTATGTAAAGACTATGAAGCACTGGAAGAACACTAATGGCAGGACATCGATAGTTGACGATGGTGGACCTCGGGAGGAGCACTTTAAGGCATGCCCCAGTATTACTAGCATCTAGTATTTAGATAAGTAATTACTGGAGCTGGTGTATGAGGTGCAAAAGAATAGATGGCATTACCAAGAACCAGAGATGGTACGACTGAACCTCAACAAGACACAAAGAAGGTGCCGAAGATGATCGCTATCATGGCCAGTTGCTTTCAATGGGCTATATAATACATAGTTTTTTTATTTGTATTCGGGATACGCCGTACCTGTTCCTATACACCCGTCCATGTACAGAACAATCCTCATTTTGTTTAGAGGTACGGTAGGACTCGCTTATATCCAATGCCTTCACTCCATAAGGTATTTATCTCCTATCTAGCTAATGACTTTGTAAGCTAATGAGTTCTGAGTTCTCCCCCATGGACTGGTAGACCCACCTTATAGTGTTCTTGGGCAGGTCGATAACTCTTTCACTATAAATAGCTCAATACCTGGGTTCACCTTTTGTAATAAGAAGCACTTGACTTCCTTTTCTCCTCCTTGAAATAAGGTAAAGGCTATGAAGCCCTTCCTTCAGCTTGATCAATAGAGATAGGTGCCCCTCTTCGAGCTGCTTCACCGCCAGGGGCTATCGATTTTATATAGCTAGTTGTCACTTGCACCGCCTTAATTAGGGTATCTTTACCTCATAGATAGAACTGAGATGTCCTTCTTTCTTACAGTACTTTACCCAGGATAGAACGAGATCGAGATGGAATTTACCTACCCTCATAGGTCGGCCTTATGGGCTGGTAGGGAGGGTGGTTATCTCCTACACATTGGAATTTTTTCAAGTGGTTCAATCCAAATACATAGAGGAAGTTCAAAGCTTGGGCAAAACAGTTCCACTTGCTGCTCGTTGAAGCTCACTTTTTTTGCCAGCTTTATCTTATGTAGTGTGGTGGCCTACTAACCAAACTAAACAAAAGAAAGGGAACACAGCTACCATGAGGGAAAAGCTAGAATTTAAAAACCTACTTCTGAGGTGAGCATTTATATACCTTTACTACCCTTAAAATTCCAAAAAGGAAGAACACCTCCTAAACGATTTGACTCTGGCAGGTTAAATGGCATCGGTGGGATACGTGGTCTATGATCTATACTATTCATAAGTTAAGACCACGTACGACATGGCGAGAAGGAAAATGAAGCTCAACTTGGGCGGTCGGGTAATGAGACAGAGAGGGATGAGCACTAATTTTCGGACACCTCGATGATCTTCTATGAATGATGAGACATATCTATGAGATTCTGGAAGGGTCAAAACTAAATGAGTGGATGGTTGGAAGAGATTCCCCTCCTCTTAAGCTTTTGAATTAGGATGAGTTCAAGCTCCATTTCTGAATGGGTCGTCTGCAACGAGAGGTCGAGGTACTGACCTCGAGAGTTGAGACCTGGGGCTCAAATGTCAATAAAGCTAAGAGTTTTAGGGCTGTTGAAGAAAGAGTGAGGTATGTCTCCCCAACTTCCCTAGATGGACAGTGCCAATACCTAAACATGGGGGGAAGATAGTGTATGAGACATTTGAGAACGTTACCAATGAGAATATTGAGGGATTACCCCTTCCTTCGGGCGAGTGGGTATGAACCTCCACTCATAAATACTTTCTATATTAATCCCATGGCTATCTCATTTCTTGTTACTCTCTCGCAGTAACGCTACGAACTTAGGTCTAAGTTGGTGGAGCTCAATAGGGTCAAGTTCTAGGGCTAGGAAGAAGACTACCAAGGTAGCTGCTACTCCCAGCGCAGCTACCATAGAAAAGAAAGCCAAGTGGGTGCCATTGAGGTCCATCTTCCTGATTAGAAGAATCTGAGCGAAACCTCTCTCAGAATATCCCTTCCAACAATCGTCATCTTCTGTAAAGCAATGCTCGAGTCCCTTATGAAACTATTAGGGGGGCATAACAAATCAAAGGCTGGATTCTCCTCCCCTACCCATATCCATAAGTGAACTCCTGCCTCAAACAAAGAAAAGATATTCTCACATTCCCAAGGGAAGGGTTACCTACCATAAAGTTGGGACAAGAATCTCCATTAGAGTTCCATCGACATCACACATGGGATGGACTCTTACTTGTTTTGTTCAAAGACTTCTTCTGACGCTTTTCGTGAGTCGAAAAAAGGTCATCATTCGTCCTTTGTTTCTCTCGATCTAGTAGCAAGTAGTAGTCACAGTTCATTTCCATAAGTGAAGGTCAGTTTCAGTTCAGTATTCTTGGGCTACTTGTAGATCAAAGAGTTAGTTCAGTTCAAGTAGATCATAGTGAAAAAGTGTCCCTTAACCTAAACTGAGATAGGGAAAAGTTCCAAGCACGGCCAAAGAGAAGTCCAAGCCCTAACAAGCATATGAAAAGGTCAGGTTTTTATTAGTCATTCTTTTCCTTAGTCCTATAAACGTGCACTAACTACATAAAGTGCTAGCTAGCCA
>NW_019255451.1:22122-24211 GCF_002742605.1 Olea europaea var. sylvestris | reverse complement strand
TAGCTACTTCTAGCTTCTATAGTGGCCCTTCCACTTTGGTGTAGTTTTAGTTTGTATTGGTACTGAATGAACATATCAAACAATATCATGCCAGAAAACACTTTTATATGTATATGTATAGAGAGATCCCCTAGATATACAAATAGAATAGATGTTCACGGATAGACAAACATTCCATTGATTCTTAATTTTTGGGCTGAAAAAGCTTGTCAATCCAAATGAATCATTCTTCTGGTCTTTCTTCACTCTCCACCCTGAAACTGACCCAAGGCACAGTACCCATTCACTTTACTAAGGGAAGGCAACGAAGTTCAATTCATGAGACTACAGTGGAGTGGAGCAGTCACGACCGGACCTTAGCTTAGCTAGATCTCACTAGTGCCACCTAAACGGTAGGTAGGTGGTGGATGTGTGACATTTAGAGTTGTCATTCGTGCGCCTATCCCCAATGGAAGAATGAGTGAGATTTTCTCTTGCATATCATGGCCTTACCACTCGGTCCCCAATGGCCAGCAGGGGATTCGATATAGCAACTCACGTTCCTTTGCACTACGTGTTTCTGTTGGACAGGACACATCTTAGCTGTAGGAAGTATGGTTCCGAAAGTGACCTCGATTCGCCAGTTCAGGCTCAACTCCTCGATTTATGTTACCAGACCTACAAGTCGGGTCGAGTCTTTGTGCTCTTTCTTTCTGTGTGGGACGATACCAGGGAGAGAAGAGAATGCGTCAAGGTAGCGAACAAGACAAGTACATTTTAGTTTTTCCTTCCATAAGATGAGCCCAGTGCATTGGACCAATGGATAAGAGAATTGAGCTGGCCTAAAAAGCGCTTGGGTGCTCTATGTATGATGTAGACTCCATCAGATATGTATCAATTTCATTCTTTTCTAATGGATCATGAAAAGATAGTTGTCTCATCAATAGATAGAAATAGGGGATTTTCCCTTATTCTTGATGGATTTCCTCTCTATCTCTTTCGATCTTTCAGAACAGATAGATATGGCTATCTATCAATCGATTTAAACATAGCATATTCATATCGATTTTTTTTCATTCTCGCCATGAAAGCATAGCTGCCATAATAAAATAAGAAGCAGGCAAAGCAACTAGAAGCACTAGCTTCATGCCCTTGAATTCTTATTCACCAATGAATTTGGACAGTCAACAGAAAGATTTGATATTCAATTCTAACTTTCGTATAGTCAGTGGTGCTGTTTCCTGCGCGTAAGGTCGCCCTCCACTCCCATCCTCAGGTGCTAAGGGGCTTTTGTTTGTGGAATAGAAGGTAGTCTTTTGTTGATGCCTCGAATCAAGCTTTTTTATGACATCTTATGTTTTCTCCCCCATTGCTAGTAGGTTGATGCGTCGCACGCCCGGAACACATGTTTTGGCCTTGTGTGTCCATAACTCAAAATAGGTGACCTAATGGCCTCCGCTCGACTGAACATACCAACAGTCACTAGATTCATATAAGCTACTGAGGAGTAAGCTATGATCTTCTTAAGATCGATCTGTCTTAAAGTGGTCAAGGAAGTATATATTATTGCAATCACACTTAGAGTATAAATGAAAGGAGTGGAACAAAGTGTCGCTTCAAGAAACATGGGTATTAAAAATCATATAGACCTATAGGTTCCCAATTTTGAAGGAATTCCTCCCAAGATGACGGATCCTACCATAGGTACCTCTACATGAGCTTCGGATGACCAAATATGAACTGTTAGCATAGGCACTTTGACGACAAAAGAGGCGAAAGAAGCAATCCATAGAAAAATTTGGCATCGCTCACTAAATCCTGTGGTTAATGATATTTGTAAATCGGTGGTTCCTATTTGGAGTAGAATCAACTGAATAGCTAATAGCTGCCACGCGATTTATGCAATGTGATTTTTAAACCGCAAGTGTACGGTGTAAAGTTTTGTAATATAGTAAAGAAGTTAGGATGTCGAACCCATAAGGATTGATATTCGAATCAATTGAGTACTATAATTATTTCAGCTTTCCCTTTATTTAGATGATCAAATTTTGAGTCAATGTTTTATGCTAAATTAAAATTAAATAGGATGAATGATGCAAGTAAATGAGGG
>NW_019255451.1:11823-15015 GCF_002742605.1 Olea europaea var. sylvestris | reverse complement strand
TTTGTAATTGGCCAGCTAAACTCCTCTTTTCAGTCACATGTTCTTGTCGGTTGCATCCAGTTTTCCTAGCACATTTTCCCCTCCCTTAATTAGGTCTTTTAGGTAGTATTTATAGTCTCCTCAAGGGTTGGACGATTTTAGGTTGGAATGGGCCGAGAAAGAAATCTAAAAATATCAAAATACGTTTCCCTACATAGGCAGTGCCAAGGTGCTACCCTTACTGTCAAATTCAGCTTCATGGGTGCTACGGTGCCCATCTTAGGCACCTTGGCACCTGGTTCAGGTGGAAAATTCTTTCTACGCGTCCTTTAGTATTTTCTCGTCCGATGTCCAATTGAGGTGATTCAAAGCTCGTTAGAAAGCTAACTCAAAGGGGTACAAATTTTCTTCAAATATTATTCTCCGCTTCGATTGTTTCCTATGTCAAAAATGAGTCTCAATGTGAGGCTGAAATTCTGGAGCACAACTTTTCAGTTGGAAATTGATTTGTGATCATATTTTGACTAAATTTGATCCATTTGACATCTTTTTTTCATCCAATTGACTCCTAGCATGCTCGGATCTTCATTGCGAGGTTTAACACAACTTTTCAATACTTACGCTTTAGTCCTCGAACTTTGGATCTCTCATAATTTAGCAATTTTCTCTAATTTCGTCAACTTTTGCTTATTTCTTTCAATTTCATGAACCTACATCACAACATCAAAACACATAATAAAAAACTCTAAAACACTCTCAACAGTAACAAAATAACAAATTAGGTGGTATAAATATTATGAGTGTAGAGCACTCATCAAAAGGCAATCTTATAAGACCGATCTCTATCCTATCAAATGCCCCCTAAATAGAGAAGAGCATAAATAAAGCAAATCAGCAGTCTCATAGGCCCAGGAACGACATTCTTTTCGATCTTATTTGGTGTGTGGATAAGAAAAGGAAATGCATTTGATTAGCATTCTTCTAGTCGCTGTGTTGTAAAGACATGCTTTTCGAACTCTAGTAGCTCATTATTTGGTCTCAGTTGGTTTCGAGCAAATCGTAGTCATGGGGGTCCTTCCAGTGATTTTTTTCAGTGGTCACATCCGCGGTGAAGAAAGAAGCTTTCGACGATGGCGCTTTCTACTAGGATAGGTTAAACTACCTGCTCCTACCTATAGTCCCATCCGTGATTTTACTTGGATATGGCCTATTTGATTACATTCCTTTTTCTTCTAGGATGAACTTGTTTCATTGCCCAATTCAAGGAATGGTTCTATCTCGTGGAATGGTTTTGGGGTTATCTACCTACTACAAGCTAGGATCGAATTCGTCTATCTAAATGTCAATCAACTTCTTTTCACCTTAGGTCAGGGCTGTTAGTCTATTATCCCTTTATTGAGATATTGAGATGTGATCCAAGTACCACAACACCGTCTTTGGGGCATAAAGTAGATTTCCCTTCTCTTTTCCCTGGGAGATGTGATTAAAGGACCAAAAACCTATATTGGCTGTTAGACTCATTCTTCTTGAGTTAAGTGCTTCCTATCCTTTGTCTGCTTGAAACTTGGCATTGAGTGTGCACCTTGGGAATACTTAAGTTTGGGGAACTTCTCCTTTCTATGGGAAAGGTTTCCAATACAGATTCTATCGTTGTCGAGCTTAAAAGTGGATGATGATCTCAAATCAAGAGTTTTGTCCTAGCTTTTTTATTACGTCTTAAGTTCTATCCTCGTAAAGATATGAGGGCATTTTTGTACCCCAGGACGGATACGGATACAAGTGATCCAAATTGAGCATTTGATTTCCTTCCTTTTTACAATACAAGTTCATCTGCATCAGATTCAGGCATAGGAACAAGCACACTGGAGCTTGGAATCTTGCTGAAGTGAGCTCTTTAGAATAGAAGGTGTTTTGTATTCAAAAATGAGAACCATATATTAGAACATTGCTCAAGATAATCCACTGAGTGGGTCATACTTGAGACTTGGATTATCAATGCCTTAAGCACATTACGAACTTGAGTTCTTGACTACTTCACTCACTCTTACCATTGGTCATTAACATCTTTATGTTTGTTGAGGACTTGTTGTTGGGCCTATAGTTTCTTAAATTCCAAATTGACTAGTTCGCTACTACAGAGGGAAACCCTTTCTTACTCCAATTACTTTCTTTGAGCTATTGGGGAGCTACTTTCTACCCTAGATCTTCTCATTGCGTTTAAAGGAATGCTTAATCCCTGTACAACCACCTAGAATTCGTGAAAAATGACTTTATTCGCTTATCTAGTTTGCGTTCTACTCTAGCTTTCCTGGCTAACTACTAAGCTTTCTAGGTTTGCTACTCTAGTTGAACTCAGGTTTCCCTACAAAGTCTTTCTTAATTGGCCCTTACCTACCCTACCCGTACTATTACTAGATTGAGCGCCAGAACCGAACTAAGGCTCATTCCATTAGAAATTTCTCCTAAAGCTTGAAAGCAATGCAGATTAGCACAAAAAGCCTAGCAGGAAGTATTTATTTGAAGAATTGAACAAAACAAAAAATTTTGTAAATCATTAAAACAGGACTTTCTTTAACGAAAAATGGTCTCTCGAGCTGGTTCAAAGCCCTATTTTAGATAGTAAAAATCCCATTTCATTCGGGTTTTCTATTCTGAAATTCCTTATCCCCACTGAGGAAAGTAGCTAACCTAACTTCATATGGATTAGTAAGGATCAACTGGGAATAAAACTCAACGTTACGAGCTCCAAAAGTGATCTGGAAGGCCCATGGTAAATAAAGATTCGAATTCAAGATTGGAAGAGAAACGACAAGTGTGAGCATGAACCAAAGAAAGGTGCCAAGCTGAAGTGTATAAATCTCATAGGTCAATATCTACTCAGTCTCTGTTAGCAGCTTCAGTAGGATTCAAGTCTTTTCTTTCTTCTTATTCAATTAATAAGAAGAAATTCAAATCACTTAAAGTGAAGGGACATTACAACTCAAAAAGATGGTATCTTAATATGTTAGGCTAAGGCACCTCTCATCACAGCACTCGAAAGCATGCCATCCAATTTATTATTGAAAGCCTGAGTTCAGTTACGAAATTAACTCTTTAAACATCGAATTCCTGAACACCTGAGAATCTCTGACATTTCATTTAGGATACTTTCCCACTTGAAATATTTTCTATGAAGAAGTATAACAGTGCTGTAGAGTGATCTCTGCGCCCAGA
>NW_019255451.1:2714-6987 GCF_002742605.1 Olea europaea var. sylvestris | reverse complement strand
GTCTTGAAATACTTCCTCTCTTCTGGCCCTTGGCTTGTTAGCGAATAAGGTTCGAGCTGTAATCATCAAAGTCTCCCATAACTAGTCAATCCGTCCATGATCACTTCTTTCTGTTCTATTCCCATCTTTCTATCTTAAATAGATTGATTTGTAACTATCTCAATTGGTCTCGATATTGGTCCTTTCCCTCATTATGATTTCTTTCTTTTATAATAGTGCTCTTTCCGCGTGTTCTTACCTTTCGCACTATTCTATTACAGTACTTTTGAGTAAGGAGTTTTTAACTTGGCGTAATAGGGCAATTCTCATTAAACGATTGAAGTCATTTCAGTAAAAAATATATTTCTCTTCTATCTCCATCACTTCTGTAAATAAGTCTTCCTACCATCTATTTCGACTTGTTCGTTACCTCGCAATGAGCTTTTCTGCTCGAGAACTCTATTTGACGTGGTAGGTTGACTACTGCTGTAGGTGAGCTACTTTATAAGTGGACTACTACTAAAGGTATTCAAACTTCTTTCATCAGTTGAATATGGTCTTTAAAATTAGATAATCAAAATCCAATAGTAGGAGGCTCGAGTCTGAAACTCAGAGGTTGGCGCAAGTATTCACCATATATTAGCTCTTACTCTTAGTTTTCTTGTTGAGCCTTTCCCATATCCATTGATCAAGTTCGAATCAAAGGTAAACAAATCCACTCCATTTTCTCATTATACAATTTCGTCGTCCTAAACATTTAATCTCCATTGGTGGGTATTGCACATCCCCCATCTCTATAAGGCTTTTTTTGGGCACAGGGCAGCAAAAGAAACAGCTCAGTCAGTGTAGCTCTTGTATCGTCAAGCAGCGAGAAGGAAGAAAAGAATGGCATAACTCTACCAAGATGGATGTGGCACAGCGTGGCACATACAAAGACAAGGCTCACATGATAGGGTGCTATCGAATAGCCCTATTGCATGGATAGGAAGGTGCTTCTTCGATTAGGTGTCTCGTGGTAGGGGTTGTGGACAATCAAAGAGGGGCAGCTACTTTCTAGCTTGCTGCTTCACTATACCTTTCCCACCGCCCTTAGTGGACAAGCATAGCACCTGGCATCGACTCATCCCGTCTCGATTACTAGTGATTAGAAATTGACTTATAGTCTTGTGAGACCTATGGCATAAAATTCTCGAGACAATTGATTAGAATGTCCTTGAGGTGGGCAGATAAGGTTAGCTTCACTTTCATTGACTAATTCCATTTGGACTAGCCTAGTGGCACAATAAAAAGTGGATTTACCTCAACAAGTCATGTAGGAATCCAGGGAAATCTTTCCTAAAATGAGGTTTGTCTCTCCACCACTTGATGTGGGGTTATCATAACATATCAGCATAATAAAAAGAATCCGCTATTGGGAAGGCACTCCTAGCAGCAAGATAGGTTGTCTTTGCTCTGCTTTTGGGTCATACCCTAAAGAAGGGTGCCCCAACAATATCAATATGGAGTACCAAAATTGTGATGACCAATCGATGGATATGTAGGAATATGTCACTCTTTTTTTTACTACGGTAGTACCCATTTCCTTTGAGGATCGAGACGACGTGACAGACTATTGACAACATTAATCATAGGCATTGACTTTGAAGTATGGGGGCCTCCTTCCTTGTGGTACGGTACTCCACCTTGCGGGGTTATATCCCATACGAAAAAGACCAAAATCTATACCTGGTCAGGCATCCCCTAAATAGATTGAATTTTAATGATTCAAAATTGCATTTTTTGGTCGGGTCAAGACAACTTCCTCAGGGAGTACCAATGAAACACTTAGTTTTGATGCTTTAAAGAATGCCTCTAGAAACAGCCCAACTAGTTTACCTACTCGCTTAGTACGGCTAAGGTTTCTATTGAAAGACAAACAATGTGGGTAGTATGATTATTCCTCTTTATGTTAGGCTAGCAACTAGCTCTTTTTAAGGTCCTTTTAACTACTAGGTATCTTTCTCGTCTCTGGTTGAAATAATTGATCATGAATAGTATGACACTGACTCAGATGCTGATCCAAGAGAATTCACCTCTGAAAGCACCTCCTGCAGGACTATTGTGAACTAAAGACCAAAGAGAAAGAATCCCTTGTTTCTAGGATCTAGAAATCGAACCAACATAGCCTGAGAATGTAGGCTTCTACTCATCAATGGGTATCGAAGTCGAAAGAGTTTATTTAGGAATCTTTCCCCATAGGGGGTCTCTTACTCGCGCCTAAGCGGATATCTGGAATGGCTGTAGTGGGAAAGACTCTTTATAACATGGTTCTGACATCGAATGATTCCCCACAAGGTGCCTGAAACTCTCATTTTAATAGCATCCAGATTGTTAAAGTTTCATTCTCCAGTGCCCAATTCCTAACTTTTTCTTGGTGATTTAACTTTTGATTGAGGAACGGGGCTTGCCCCAGTATTCGAGTTCTTAATGATATGTAGTAAAAACAAATCATAAGATGAATCAACAACTTCCTAGCTAGGAGGACTACCCTCTATATTGACTTCGCTATTGAGACCACTTCCAAGTAAGAGTGCAAGCCAACCATACCATCTGTGCTACGGAGGAACCTACATGTGAAAAAAGAACCTATCATTCTGAAAAAGCCTTGGTAAGGCTTGCTGCCTATGCCAGATGCTCCTTTCTTTGGAACTACTAGTTAGTCTTGCCTATGAAAATAGAATAGTCAAACAAGGTTCCTGGAGACCATGAAAAACTTTCATCTGTTGGGCATATCTCTATAGATAAATAGAAATCGGGACTTTACCCGGGTAGGGAACATCTCAATAGAAATTGGGCGACCCCATGAAGGAAACAGGCATAGAGGCAAGGGGCCATACCCTATCAGACTACTCATGTGGTCAATCTATGCCACGTATTTTAGGACGAATTCTTGGTCATTCCTACCATTTGTTCTCATCATGCCATTTTGACCACCTTTCGAGGAGAATCCGATTTCTATAGATACCCCACCAAAGAGGTGCTTGTTCAAGCTTCACAAATCATGCTTTCAAACTTTTCGTAGTTCTTCTAAGAAAATCATCGATTGTAGACCAAGTTAGATGGGAATCAGCTCCACAAAACTTTTTGACTTATAGAGACTT
Organism: Olea europaea var. sylvestris; assembly: GCF_002742605.1. Lineage (NCBI taxonomy): Eukaryota > Viridiplantae > Streptophyta > Magnoliopsida > Lamiales > Oleaceae > Olea > Olea europaea. Next base: position 3,868 of record NW_019255451.1, on the reverse strand, counting down.
AGTCAACTCATAAAGGATGCGTTGAGGCCTGAGCCCTTGATATGTAGCTGGTCTTTAGCTGGTTTCTAACCTTTTGACCCTGAAGTGGTAAAAAACTATAAGAAATATTCTCGAAACTGGACTGCTCAAGGTGTTACCTGCTTGAATTACTTATATAAAAAAAAATGGGACACCATTTAGGACACATACAAACAATCCAACTACTACCTCTACTCAATCTTCGTATGCTATTCTCTTCCCAACCCAACCGTCCTCAGTAGGGTTCACTCACTATCTATGATGGATGCTCTTTGGTGCTACCTTCCTGGTTAGCCCTACCTACTATTGAAATAAAATAGAAAATCGGATTCCAGGGATCACCTAAAACATCGTTATCAAGGTCAGTCTTCCACCCCTTCCCCGAAATGAAAGCCTCAATGTCTTTACCCACCTCACCTGCCTTTGGCTATATTGAGCTGGTTTATAAGCTTGAACAGTTCTCCTTTCTTGGACATTCTGCTCATCCGACCACCTAACATCTAAGTATTCATCAGAAAAAACCAAATTTTTCTTATGGAAAAAGAGTTGGTAGGGTAGAAAGATTAGATTAAGTTCAAGGAAACCAAATAAAGAAAGCCAATCAAAAATGATTTTATCACTATGCGAATCCAAAATCAAACTCGGAGTGAGAATCAACATCCTTACTTAGGGCTAGATGAGGTTGCTTGGGGCTTATGGCGCTTCCTCTACAGCTTGTCGTGCTTAAAGAAGGCAAAAAGCTGTCAACAAGAGTAGTACTAGGGAAGGAAGTAGGTGGAATCCAATCGGACAAGCACTGGCTATCGATAGACTAGCTCGCTGCTCCAGATAACTAATATAAAGAAATAAGAGTAAGAATGAATGTCACATACGGCACTACCAAAGGAGCTCTTGAAAGGGCCTACCTCGGATACTAAAGAAAGGAGTGGCGTCGCAGGCAACTTCACTTCGTGCATCTTTTGGTTGTGAGCCTCATCGTTAGTGAGCGCTAAGGGAAGGGCATAGCGTTAAATCTACCACGCAACTCATAGAGGACCTTCAGTGATCTCGCAATCACACTGTCTCATGTAGTGTTCCCACAATCTCAGTCCAGTTCAGTCTTCCCACATATGGCTTGGTGGAAAAATATCGGCACT